>NC_133620.1:364318886-364463886 GCF_048593235.1 Sminthopsis crassicaudata
ATTGGTGAAACTTCCTCTACCAGTGTAGATTAGTATCATCTCTGAAACATGTAATCATGTTCCATGAGAATGGTCTAGAGCAAAGCTTCTTAAACTGTGGGTCACAACCCCACATGAGGCTGTGTAACCAATCGCAAGGGGGTGGCAAAAAATTTGGTAACCGTAAAAGGTATTAAATATTCTGCCGAGATTTAATTCTTTATGTAAAAATAAACAAGCACATCCACCTCATTAGTCTGCAAATTTGCTTTCATCTTTAATAAATGGTAAAAATCATACATATATACACATACATATACACCAAAGAATTGTTTTAAAATGAATTTCTGTGTGATTTGTATAGTTATTTTATATACAGGTATATAAAATGTAAAACTTTCTCAGGCAAAAAGGAATCACAAGGAGAAAAAGTTTAAGAAGCTTTGACCTTGAACACTGAGAAATTGAGTGATTTACCTAAGGTCCCACAGCCAGTGTTTATCAGAATCAGAATTTTAACCCAAGCCTTCCAACATAGAAAACAAGTATGCTGGGGCAGTTTGGTGGAACAGTGGAGTCAGGAAGACCTTAGCCTCAGACACCAGTGGTGTGACCTTGGCCAAATCACTTAACTCTAATTGCCTTCTTTCCCCTTCCAAAAAAAGAAAGAAAGCATATAATATATAAAATACACACATACACATATATATACATATAAAATACATACTTAAAAATAGAGAATATTTTAGGCGAGAGACACTAATAGGAGTAAAGGGAAGATGTTAGGAAAAGCCTCATGGAGATGGTGGTGGTTTTGAGTTAAACTTTGAAGGGAAATAGGGATTCTAGGATCTGGAGATGAAAAGGGAGGGCATTTCAAGGAAGGCAAAGGCACAAAAATGAGGGAGTATAATGAGGGAATACACATGCATATATAGGTTACTGCTAGATTGATTGCAGACCAGCATTGTTCAGTGATTGAAGTCTGACAGAGCTGCTCTGCCCCTCACTCTGTGTCATTATTCTGATCAGAAGCTCCAGGTGTGGGGAGTGTTCTATTATTCCAGAAGGTAAGGAAACAGATGCATTTGGGGTGGAATGGTAAGCTCTGCTTCTTCAGTCCTACCATCCAGAAGAATTGACTTAGTCTTTCACTTTAATCTTTTCTACCTCTTGATTTCGTCTTTCAAGGCTACTTCCTTTGACCCTCACTGCTGAAAAGGAATTGTTCCTTCTGAGATTTCTGCTGGCACTATCCCTGGACCTGGTCTTTCAGAGACAGAAGTGGGTAGGGAGAGAGGAGAGAGGGGAAGAGAGGGAAGAATTATACCTGCTGAGACAGCTAATGTTCTGTGAAAAGAGCTCTGCACCCAGGCCTGCACCTGGAGTGCTAAAATGCTGAAGGAGCACTATCCGAGCAGTGATTTGGGTGGTCAGAGCCCCTCCAGTCAGGAAGAAAAGAGTGGCCTCCTTTCTGTGCCATTTGGGTGCAGCTTTGTCTTTGTTAATTGAGACTGACTACCTGGTATGAGATTCTTTATAGTTGGCTTAGATCCCTTAAAAAAAAAAAAAAACTTTCCTCTGTCTTCCGAGTCTGGGTGATGGGGACAAAACTAACTTCTCAAAGGTGTGGAGAATTAATAAGCTGACATTGTGAAAATTGCTTTGGAGATAATTGAACTTGGGAGTGCTAAGTATTACTATTTTATACAGAAAGCTGAAAATAGCCTCTCTGAAGTCACCCTGATAAATAACAATCTGATTAACAATCTGATTTTCAACCATCTCTATGGTGTTTTTTTTTTTTCTTAAACATTTTTTCCCAAGTAGAAAGTAGAATCAGAAGAAACTTTAGCAAAGTGAATCACAGGCCTATATCAATACATCACCAGGAAAAAAATAAACAAATTGGTCACCATTGACTTGGATTGATGGAGACACTCAGATTTTTGTTCTCTCTCATGTGACTGTAATATTCATTCAGGGAATGCATGATGAGCTTCCTTTTTTAGTTCTAGTTAGCTTAATGTCCAGCTAGCTGCCATTTCTGTTCTTTCCACAAAACTGAATCAAAATGTTATCCTTCCTTTAAGATCCAACTGAAGGTCCTTATCCCCTGCCAGACCTTTTCAGCTCATAGCTTTGAGATAGCACTCATTATAGAGACTTATTCTTATTACTGATATTCTTATTAAGTACCGTTCTTAACTTTTTCATGTGTAATGGACCACTCTGGCAGTCTGGTGAAAGCTATGGACTCCTCAGAATCTTTTCAAATGCTTAAAATAAAATGCATAGAAATGTAAAGGAAATCAGTTATAAAATACGTTCAGAAACATATATAAATACACACCTATATGTGGGGGAGTAGGGGTGCATGTGTATTTTAAAACAGTCCCTCCCCCTAGGTTAAGAATATCAGAATTATATTGTAAGCATGTAGAGGGTAGAGATCATACATTAGATTTTTGTGTATTCTTGCTCCTTTTTCTGAATTTTCATATCACTTGTCCTTTACCTCTCCTTTGGTATATCATCCTATATAAAGATCTAAAATTTCAGTGGTGTCCTTCTACTGACAGATCTTATCTCCTCTGTGCCTTAATAGATTATCTTCTAAAATTCATTGTCCTATGGCCAACCTGGTAACAAAACTTGCTAGGTTGGACCTTGAAACACAAATTTACACTCTATCCCCAGACCTAAAGTCTTTGCAGTGTTAAGACCTGTTAATGTAGTCTTCCAGGACCCAGAGGTCCGTTAAGTGAGTACTCCAATGTGGAATTGATGATATCATGAATACTTGTTATCTTTCCAACTAGACTATAAGCACTTACAGCAGTGATTCTTAACCTGGGTTCATGAAACCCTAAGGTCTGATCTTGGATGAGGAAAAAAATACTTTATTTCAATATATTTGATTATTTTATTTTTCATGCTGTTAAAAATAGGATTCTGAGGAAGGGTCTGCAGGCTTCACTAGACCAGCAAAAAGGGTCCGTGAGACCAAAAAAAAAAAAAAAAAAAAAAAAAAAGGTTAACAACCCCTGACTAATAGGAAGAGACTGTACTATTTTTTATATCATTTACTATATCTGGCACAATGCCCAGAACATAGGAGGTACTCAGAAAATATTTGTTGATTAATTTAATTGCTAATTAACTTCTAAATTTTATCATTTGACCTTTTCATAGGGCTTTCCTTCATGTACTGATCTCTTTCTCATCTCTTCCTTTCTACACTTTTTTCTTCTCTTCCATTTGCTTTCTTTTTAGTTCTTTTCTTCCTCTTTTCATCATCTCCTTGAACCTTACTCAGCCCTAGAGCTGACCCTCTGACCACACAGTTACATCTAAAAGAGACCTTTGAGAAATCTTGATAGTCCAGTGGTTTTCAAAATATAATTTGGGGATCTTCAAGACTCTCAGGAAATTCTTCAGGTCAAAAATATTTTCAGAGCAATATTTAAGTTATAGTAATTTTGATGCAAGGGCAGTCAGGAGGCACAGTGGGTTCTAATTTGGAGTCCAGGAGGACTGAGTTCAAACATGGCCTCAGAGACTCACTAGCTATGTGATTCTAGTCAAGTTATTTAACCCAGTTTGCCTCAGTTCGTCATCTGTAAAATGAACTGGAGAAAGAGATGGTGAATCAGCATCTTTGCCAAAAAAACTCCAAATGGGGTCTGGGACGATTGCATATAACTGAAATGGCTTCCTGACTCTGGCCAGGCACTGTATCCACTGTGCCTCCTAGTTGTCTTAATATAGGACTTCTTTCAGGACAGGGAATGATAGTAATGGGATTTTTGATACTTTGGATATTTTGGTACCTTGAATTTGTGTATCATTTTCTACTTCTCAGAGTGTTCTTATATATCTATATAAAATATCTCCTCTGATTCAGGATTCAATTTTCGTAGATTTTTAAGTTTGAATGTACTTACAGAGTAGAAAATAAAATAAAACTTTTACTTAGAGGACCCTCTTACTTGCCATACCCTACCCTGACAGTTGATCACTCTGGATCATTCTCTTCTTCCTCATGTAAATGTGGAGTCTGAAGGCTTGGGAAATTTTAAACAGGTGTTGAGCCACCAATTGGCCCTCGAGCTCCTGTCTACTTGTTAGGACTCTCCCCACAGGTGCGTAGAGATCATGCTTCCATCTTTAACTTGTTAGTACTTAACAAAGAACTGCATTGGGACCTCAGTTCATGCTTTTGGTTGCTTTCAATGAGTCAGCCATTCATCTGGGAGAGATAAGGATTGGGACATAGTGGATAGCATATGCTACGGAGTGCTGGGTCTCACCTCTCTGAACTTGAGTCTTTTCATCTGTATAGTAGGGATAATGTATAATTGGAATGTTGTTGTAACTTTCAAATGGTATGATGTTTGCAAAGCACTTTGCCAAAGGCCACATAAATGTGGGAATACTTGGAGTTTATTTCAGAGAGTGGTGAATGGTCTGATTTGCCAGAAGTGTGCAATATTTTGAGAGAGAGGGAGAGAAACAAATATGAAGTAGTAGGTAGAAGAGTGTGAGTTTTAATCCTATAGGCACTATAGAGCCATTAATGTATTTTGAACAAAAGCACCTTTTGAAAAAGATATGTAAGATAGATCGCAAGGATTGGGTGGCCAGTAAGTAGTCAGAATTTGGGAGGTATTGTGATAATAGAAAGCAAGTGAGAGATCATAGGGGGCCTTAGATGACTTAAGAGCGGTACCTTAAGTATCGGCACTAACAACTGAGACGTGGTTTTAATAAAATAGCAAGTGGGTAAACCCTCAGCCTCCAGGGAGTGTTAGCTGTGTCAGTTTTAAGCTGTGAAATCTGTGAAAAACTAGTCTGTGGTGAGAGACTTGGGTAACCAGGCTTATGGGGAGAAGCTCATTTCTCAAGTCCTCAGAACAACTAAAACCACCATCCCCTAACAACCAGACTATTGAGACCAATGCATTGCTATCTGGCTATCTCCTTGTTGACTGTTCTTTTCAAAGGAAATTTCTGAAATCACTTTGGGCTGATGGTAGCAAGCCTGATTGTGTTTCACCCAGGATGGAGAATCTGGTGCTACCTTGGGCTATGAAAATATCATACGAAGCCTGAGCTTTGGGATGAAGGGAGATATGCCCAGAAAAAAGTCATCCTGTCCCATAGACAGCTCTTAACTTGGAAAAAAGGAGTTGTTTCCATAATACAAAGGTTTACCTGATCCTGTTTTCCATCTCTTGCTTAGGGATTGATAACCAAATCAGTCCTACCCTTTTTTCTTACATGAGGCTCCACTCAGAATCCAAGTGATTCTAAGATCCAGACTGTCTAAACCAAAGCTTCTTTTCCTCTGTTACCTCATATCCAACACTGACATCCTGTGTCTCCTGTGTCCCATGTCCCCTTCTCTCCTTTGACATTGTCTTTCTGTAGCTCTTGGTATTAAACTTGCACTTTCCCCAGCCCCTCAGTACATCTATTTTGCAATTACTTTTATATGTATATATTTTCCCTCCACTACCACGTTCCCCTTCCCAAAAGAATGTAAGAGAAGAGGAACTGTCTACTTTTATCTTTATCTCCCCAGTTATCAAGCACAGTATCCACCTGGCACATAGTAGGTACTTAATAAATTCCTATTCAATTGAATTAGGGAAATACTAACAGTGAATTCAAAGTCACAGAAGCCTCAGGAAGCCCTTTCTCCTTGTTCTGTTTCTTAGCTTCTGCCCCCTGGAAAAACGAGCCTGTGCCCTCTGCACAGAATACAAAGGCTAGCACTGTCTGGACAGAACCTTCAGATATCTAATGAGGTGGATTATGGGCAAGTGATGGAGGTGAGGGGTTGAAGAAGAAGGGGTGGAAAGAGAATCAGAGAATCAAGCAGGTCTTTGTGCATTCTCTTTGACCTGAATCATGAGATCAATGACCTTTCCCTGCTACAGAATAAATATTCCTTGGTTTCTGCCTCATGGGGGACCCGTGGCCTCTCCTGTTGATGTTTCTCCATCAGAGGCTCCATGAGCCACAGGGGCCTCCCACAGGAGCGGGTGTTGCCCAGACTTGATGTCAGCCTTGATGAGGTGGTGAAAGTTGAGTGTGTTCCCCCTGTCTCCACGTATCCCTCGTGCTCTCCCCTGCCATAATATTTTACAGTGAGATATTAATGAGCCCTTGGCTTGGTTGACGTGAAGTCATAAATAATGTTATGTTTTTTCCTTCCCTTGCCTGATTCTTTAGTGTTACACAAGGTTCTAGAGGCTGCAAAAGTTGTCCAGTTCGTGGAACAAGAGAGACAGAGAGAGAGGAAACAGACAGGCAGACACACACACATGCAGAAACACAAAGTCTAGAGGCAGAGAGCTAGAGAGAGAAAAAAGAAGGAAGGAAGGAAGAAAAGAGAAAGGAAGGAAAGAAACTGTATAGAATATCTCATCATGTCCTGCCTTTAACCCTCATTACATAAAAATGGAAATTTGTTCATGTATCTGGCTCAGATATTCTCCTCTGGACACCTCTCTTTGTACATGTTTGTGGAGGAGAGGAAGGGTCTCATGCTGCTATTGTCAGGGAGCCAGTATCTATGCCCAGAATTCTTCTTTGTGTGATGACCCCAAACTCCAGGGGTATTGATTTGCTCTGTCCCTTTTGGAGGACAACATTGCTGGATGCAGATGGGGCAGGAACAGCTTGTATATTTCCATCGATCTCCATCCCACTGGCATGGCCAGGATATAGCAGGCACAGAGTACATCTGTCAGGAGATGGGCAGCTGCAACAGTCCAGCAACCAGGATTGTAGACTGAGTACCCAGTGGGCACAGAGCTTTGTCCTAAGCCTACGGGCTGGCCTGGGAGTGACAAAGAAGGACCTGAGAAGAACTTGAAGGGTAGTGGGGGGAAAATAAAAGGGGCTTGCAGAATTTGGAGATCTGGTAACCTCTCTGAATGTCAGTTGTTTCATCTGTAAAATGGAAATAATACCTTCATTACCCACTTCACTTGCAGTTTTTCATCAGCATAGAAATCATAGCACTTGGTTAGCAGAACAGTTTGTTAAAATAAGAAGCTACAAGATGGTGCCTGGGAATGGGTTCCTGTCCATCTCTTTCTCGCTCTGATTCTAGCATCAAAAGACCTGGGTTCAAATTCTGATTTCAAATTTGACTTAGAATAAGTGCCTTCTCTGAATCTCAGTTTTCTCCTCTGAAAAATGAGAGCATTGGACTAAATGACCTTGGAGGACCCATCTATGATAACCATGATTTTATGATGTTTCACATACCTCCTATAACTGTCCTTCCCACTGGTGTCCCAGGGCCTCTATTTCTCATTCATTCTCCTTCCCACCCCAAAAGGACCTGCTTCATGCTATTTTTCCTGACTAGAAAATTTGCAATAGTTGCCCAGATACAAAAATATCTAGTTATGGATCTGGGAGGCACATCCCTACCTAAGGGAGCTCTAAATTCACAAAGCATACAGAAAGTGTAAATTACTATAATGCAGACCAAGGACCTCTTAAGAGCTGAGGAAATGCCAACTGAAAGTCTGATGGGACTCCCTGTGTCTGAGATCTTCTGGGAAGAGTTCAAGGTAACACGTGCCCATGAGTGTTCTCACATGCACAAACTCAATAGATAGTCACTGAAACTGTCAGAACAGCATCTAATTCCCAGCCCAGGCCTGGCTTTACAAATGTTGAGGCACCCAAGAATAAACTGAGAGTTCCAGGTAGAGGAATGAGATCCTTGTGTACACAGTATGTCTCTGTCTATTATTCTAGAATCAGCCCTCTCCAGCCGTGCTCCTGCTCGGAGGGGAAGATGCTTCTTCCTTTTTCTCCTGTTCATGTTATGGCCTCCTTAGCCTAAGATCATAGAATATAGATTGAGAGCTTGGAAAAGAACTTTATAGGTCATTTAGTCTAACCCCCTCATTTTACTGATAAGGATACTGAGGCCCAGAGAAATTCAGTGACTGGCCCATTGAATTATACATTAAAAGCCAGAAGGGACCACGGATGAGTCATGTAATATAATCCAAGTAGTTGTGGCCCTGAAGGGTAAAATAGCCAGGCCTGGTAAGGCAATAGGATTTCAATGACTACCTGATAGTCGATGGGATGGCTAGAGCTGGCTGACTCGGGGCTGTGTAGGGGAGGGGAGAGCAGGGCCCCTAGCCTCAGACCTATGTCCTAAAGATTGTCAAAAATAAAAAAAGCTAAGACTGTGACAGCTTCCGGCTGACTCTTGACCCTTCTCCATGACCCTGTTCATCTTCAAGTGAAAGCTGCCTGCTTCTCTGGTCTAGGTATTAAGACAATTATTTCCTAGCATCAGTAGTGCAGCTCATGTTCATGTGCTGACCCACCCAGTGAGGCAGGACTCCAGTAAGGAATGTGTTACTCTTTACATAAAAGAAGTCTGATTGTTTTTCTCCTCCACAAGCAATGTACGTGCATGCTGAGAAAATTCATGTTCCCAGGCTGCTTTAGTGACTCACTTCCCCGGGGGGAATGGCTTCCCACCCTACCCAAGGCCCCAGAACTTAATTTTATCTTACAAGTAAAAAGTGTGGAAGACCAGCTTCCATGTTAGCTTTCCCACCTTCCGCCACCTTTTCGTTTAGGTTATGGACTTTATCTGGACTCTAGAGAAATAAAAATGGGCAAGCAACAGAAGTGACAGGGGCAGGGGGGAATGTAAGAATGTAGGGTGGAAGCAAATTGGTAGTAGAATCAAAAGCAAGCTCTGAGTTCAAATCTTGTTTTGCTACTTCCTACCTGTGTGATCTTGGGGAGAATATTTGACCTCTTTGGGCCTCCATTTTCTCATCTGCTAAATGAAAAAGATGAGCTGACCTCTGAGTTCTCTTGCAGTTTTAAATCTAGGACTAAAGAGAAGGTACCAACATAGAGAACCATTGCAAAATGAAGCTTTCTTGGCAAACAGAATGAAATTTCCCCTACTTGGGAAAACTCTCATTGAATGAGAATTAAAAAGGGGATTTTAATAGATGAGGAAACTGAGTTAAAGGAAGTCACTTAATCCATAGGAAGACATAGAGCTGAAGGGGACATGAGAGGTCCATTAAATATCCAGCTTCTTAAATTGTAGTTTATAACCTGCTTTGGCCATACCGACCTTGGCCTTTCTGTCCAGCCCTGTTACATGGAAGCTGCAGAAATTTCCTGGTCTGTATAGGGCTAGTGAGCAGGCTTGGTCTTGAAGAGGGCATCTGGCCACATTCTTTAGCTCAGATAACCAGAAAAGTCTCATTCTGGGGCTCACAACCCCTTTTGTCATTGATAGTTCTAAGGTGAAAGTGTGAAGAACAGCTCCCTGATGGAGTCTACCCTAGCCAAAGGCCTTGGAATCTGGCAGTCACAGAGGGGAAGAACAAGCCTTCCAACAATCCAGGGGAGCTTTCAAACTTTTTTTTTCTTAATGAAAAGAAATGCAAATAAATTAATGTTCTTCTCCCCTTTCCCTCTCCTTTAACATTCAGCAGGAGCATCCTCAACAGAAGAGGAGAGAGGAATAAAATCCTTTTATTCCTATTTATTTAATTTTGTTTTTAAATTCCATTGTAATCGAAGCCTTAGGTCTGATACAAAAAACGATTTTCAGACAGCCCAGCATGCGGTGGGCATTTGTCTTTGTTAATTTATATGGGGAAAGGTAGTCAATCCTCTGGAGCCAGCTGCTGGCTCTTGGATTTCACAGGGGTATTTAAAATAACAGTTCCTGGCAGATGACTAGCAGCTAAGAGATTTTTTTTCTCCTTCAGAAAGCAAAATATTGCAAGTTGTGCAACATATACAACTTGAAAAATTATGCCACGAGTGCATAGCATGGTTTTTAGCAAAGAGCTAAAGACTTCATCAAGTAATAAAGTTAGCATATAGGAGAAGGGAAGAGAATGGGATGGGAGGGGCAGAGCTGGTGCTGAGGGGTGAGGTGGGTAGGAGATACAACACAGATGTATTTTGTTGCACGTCATGCTTGTTTAATTTCCCTTCTCCTTGGTTCCAATTTGAATTGGCAAAACACGTTAGATTGTGGTATGTTATTTCATTTGCCTGCTTTATAATTCTTCCTTACCTCAAACAGATGAAAAACATTGCACTAAAACAAATTGACAGTTCTTGAACCGAGAAAGATCTTTATCCTTCAGAGTGTTGATGTAGAAATAAATGAAAGAAAAACATACTTGCCAGGTCTTGAAGCAGCTTGAATTGGTATGTTTTTTGGTAAGGATTGCTGTCCTTTTTTCCTTATTGTTCTCTCCACCTCCTGCTTTTTTCCCCCTTCCCCTCTTCAGACAGCAGCTCACCTTAGACTAAAAAGTTAGTGTGATCTTCAATACATCACTGAACCTCTCTGGGCCTTTGTTTATTCCTCTGTAAAATGAGGTAGTTGGATAAGATGGTCTTTAAAATACTTTCCAGTATTCTATGTCCTAAGGCATATCCTTCTATTAGCTCGAACATTCTGTATTCTGATATCATATTTTTTTAAGTCATTCCTAGCTATTACATTCTATGGTTTGACTTTTTTTGTTGTTTTAATGTTCTATATTCTAAGTTCCCTTCCATATTCTAGGTCCCTTCCTGCTGACATTCTCTGCTCCTAAGTCAAGGTGACTGTTAATTTAGTGACAAACTCAGCAACATTGTTAAAGGGTTTGATATCTATTGAAGATCTGTAGAATAATTTGAGTTTGCACATAGGTGGAAAATTTTCTCTAATAAATTCTCAAAATGTCCTTGAGAATCACTTGGGCAACAAATATTTTTTGTGTTCCTACCATATGTAACACAAATTGCTAAATGCTGTTGTTCATTGTTACGGGTCAGTCCAGTCCAATTCTTTTTGACCTCATTTGGGGTTTTCTTGGCAAAGATACTGAAATTATTTGCCATTTCTTTCTCCAGTTTATTTTACTGATGAGAAACTGAGGCAAACTGGGTGAAGTGATTTGCCATTTCCTTCTCTAGCTCATTTTACAGATGAGGAAACTGAGGCAAACAGGGTTAAATGTCTTGCCTTCAATTACACAGTGGTAAGCATCTGTGGCTGGATTTGAACCCAGGTCTTCCTTACTCCAAGCCATGGTGCTCTATCCACTATGCCATCTATTTGCTCTGGTATGAGTACAGGAAATAGAAGATGTGGCTCCTACCCTCCTTATAAGGAGTTGCAGAGAAATAAAGGAATAAGAATGTCTGTATTAAATATTTTCACTTCCTGTGTGACACAGGAGCAAAACACAAAATCAGTCTTATAGAATTTCAGAAGGAAATGCTCTTTGGAAAACTAGGACTAATGATATATTCCTAGCTAAGTTTCAGAGAGGTAGTGAGTGACTCATCCAAAACTGTACAGTTAATCAGTGATATAGAGCCAAGACTAATGACTCAAAAAGTATATTAAGTTTCAATGTACAGGACATAATGCATCTTTATCTACTATTTACCATGTCTTTGTTCTGTGGACAAGTCATCCAACTTATGGGTCTCAGCTTCCTACTCTGTAAAATGAGGGGAAGGAACTAGGTGATCTTTAAGATTCCATCTTTCTCTAAATTTGTGATCCTTATCTCAAAAGTTCTTTTTATTATGCCATTAAACTCAGTAGCTAGAGAATCTTACATTCATATTCCATATTATTCCATATTTCAGTTCCACATTACTATCATAGAATATTGAGTTAGATGGAATTTTAGAGGTCACTTCTTTGCTGTTTCTTCATCATCATGCTTCTTAGTCTAGAAATCCAGCAAAGAAGATATAACCTTTTTATCCCAGCATTCCTACCCTGGGGCCCAATTATCCTAATTGTCTCAGTTGCCCACTTCACCAAGATACATCTAAGACCAATCCCATCTGTGATTTGCTTGCTTCTTTGATACATCCAGTCCCCATTCTTGTAACTTTCCAAATGGGAAGATCTTTCCTTGGCCGTCACTCCCCTCTATGTATTGTTTTCTCTTATTAGAATTTATGTTTGTTGAGATCTCATACTATCTTTGCCTTTTCCTCCAAGGCCAGGATGGACACATTTGTATGAAAAAGTCTATTTCACTTTGTTAGGCAGAAGGCCAATTTTATGGTCACAACATTTTTTCAATTTCTTCTGGGTACACAATGGCAAAATCAGCTAATCAACAAGCATTTATTAAAGTGTCTGTAATTTTGCAGGACATTGGGCAGGCAGCCCTGATTTCAAGGAGCTTATAATCTTGTCAGGGACAGCAACTGATGGACAGAAAGATGGGTGGGTGGATGGATGGGTAGGTGGATATGTGAAAGTGTATATGTACATGAGAGAGAGAGAGAGACAGAGAGAGAGAGAGAGAGAGAGAGAGAGAGAGAGAGAGAGAGAGAGAGAGAGAGAGAGAGAGAGAGAGAATATGAGAATGAGAATGAGAATGAGAATGAATCAAGATAATTTTGGTAAAAACAGGAAAAGCTTCATATAGAATATGGTACTTGAGATGAGCCTTAAAGAAAACTACATAATTCTAAGAGGTGGAGGTGAGAAAGGTGGCTATTCCAGGCATGGGGCAATACCCAATAAATAAAAACAGAAGTCACAATTTTTAAAAGCCCATCTGATTGGGTCATAATGTGTGTGAAAGGGAATAATGTATAATTAGATTGAAAAGATAAGTTGGGACCAGGTTTTAAAGGGCTTTAAATGCCGAGGGAGTTTATGTTTGAATTGGTAGGCAGCAGGGAACCATTGGAGGTTTTTTGAGTAGGAAAGTGTCATGGTTAAACCTATGCTTTTGGAAATTCACTTAGGGAGCTCTGTGTGGAGGATAGATTGAAGTAGGGAAAAGGCCAATTAGGCAGAAGCCAATTAGGAGGCTGTTGCAGTAGTCCAGGAAGGTGAAAGGGGTCTGAACTAGGATTGGGGTTGTATTAATGGAAAGAAAAATCTGTATGTGGGAGAATGGGAATACCCAGACTTAAAAGTGGGAATGAGATAGTGATAGAGTTATACAACCTGGTTTTATTCTCTACCATTTATTTATTAAAGTGTGACTTTAGATGAATCACCTCTGAAGACAATACCTCCGAAGTCTTCTCTTTACAGGGGAGATATTTGGATGAGAATATAAACTATTATTATATTGATATGAATTGTTATTATTAATAATGTGAATTTGATGATATTTGCAAGAGTGGTGTTTGTATGACCTCACAAGGTCTCATTCCAACCCAGGGATTCTCTTATTTAAACAAGAATTCTTTTCCACCTTCAGTGGTTGGAGCTTAGAGAATCTCAGCTTCCCACCTTATTTGCCTTGTCTGCCAGGTGACATGTCATAGGGGAAATAAATGTGCTGCCCCCAGGAACAGTGGGGTGTGAAGAAGCAGCTTTGTGTCACAAGTGGAAAGAATACTCCTTTGGGACTCAGGAGAGTTTGGTTCTGTCTGGTTCTGACACTCACTAGCTATGTGATTTTGAATAAATCACTTCCTCTCTCTGGACCTCAGCAACCTCTGTCAGATGAGGGATTGTACTCAGAGAGATCCCTTCTGGGGCCCTAATTAGGTGAGTCTGGGTATCCAGGGCTTTGGGAAAGAATCTGCTCTATTTGCTACTTCCCACAGGAAAGCAGAAAGCATTGATTCCCAAGATCTTCCCAGGCCTAGCATTAAGGGGATGAATCTGGCCAGTTTTGTGGAGGTCACCTCCTTGCAATGCAATGGCCCCCATTTTTAAAATGAGAAAGCCAAGGCAGGGATTGGAAAAACAAGCTGCTCAGTCATTGTATCAGGGCATCGGAGTTAGCATTCAGACCAAGAATTCCCAGTCCCATTGAATTCCCTCTCTCAGTCAGGGACTGTAGCTACGCTTATCACCATCCAAGATTGCATTGGCCACAGGAGATGAGGATGATTTTTCCATTTGGTCCTGATGTTTATTTCACGCCCATCAAGATCAGCACATATTAGGACAGATGAGGTGGTTATTTACAGACTATGCTTTTTCACACTTGGTAATTATAAACCCTTCTCCCCCAAGCTCCCCCCCCCCCTCATTTGGTCAAAGTCATGGAGATCTATTTTGGCAATTAGCAGTTTAGTATTTGTTTAATGGAAATGCAAGCGAGTGTTACAGTGCATCAGCGCTACGCTAATGATTCGACTCTCTCCTCCAGAGCTAGCGGGGTTGAGGCTTTTTTCACGGTAGGCAAAAGCCCAATGTGGGGACAAACAGGGAAATGGGGAAAAAGTGAGCATAAGGCATCTGGATCTCTTGTCTGCTCTCTCCCACCTCTTCACCCAGATACTTGCTTATGCTCATACTCACAAACACACACACACGCACATACTCATGCAACTATGTTGTAAACGGAGGCATAGATTTCCAAAACATAGCAGCAGCCACTTGAAGGAGCTTTGAACAAGAGGCCCGTTAGACCAGATGCCACTTCTGCATGACAGCTGTCATGCCTGCAGAAACCAACTGCCTCTCCTCAAGCAGCTAATGCCAAGTTTGTTCCTGCACTCTTCCTCCTCCTCCTTCTCCTCTTTCTCCTCTTCCCTTGCATCTTTACAACCTCTCTGGGTTCCAGCTCCAAAACCACAGAGCAGAATCTTTTCCTCTCTCCTACCTCTTCCTTTTCAGACACGTTTTTGTCCAGCCAAACCTTCCTCCACCTTTGCTTCCTTTCCTCTGCCTTTATGGACACATGTACATGCATCTCTGAAATCTGGATGCATGCACATGCAAGTACAAACAAATGCATAGCCTGAACAAGGATCACTCCTGTTCTCAATTAGTATGCTCTTTGGTTCAGGTTGTGTGTGATTCCCACGTCTCTTCAGAGGTACAGTGGCTCCATTATGTCTGTTCCCTTTGTCCCTTAGCGACTGGCTTGTACCACCAGAGGAAGTGGGATCGGGTTTGTGGTTATGAATATAGGTGCATAGATTTCTGTGAAAAGTTAGTTCAACATTTAGGATCGTTGGAAGAAAGAACAATGGATTAAAGGAGAAAAGGATATTATCACCTTTGGAATAAATACTATAGTTTATTAGGTAGTAGACACTTAAATATTATCACTTAAAACTTCCTCAAAACTATGAGGAGACATCAGTTTCAGGATTTAAACATTTATGTTATAATAGGTAGCACACAATTGTAGTGCTGGCGAGGTTAACTGGTAAGCAAAGCATTGGGCTGGCATTCTGGACCCCTGGATTCTGGTTCTAGATTTGCTTCTATCTAGCTCTGTGACCTTGGAAAGGTGATTTAATCCCTCTAGCCCTTAGTGTCTCTACCTGACGTGTGGAATTAGGGGAAAGAAGGAGCTCATAACAGATAGCTTCATCTTCTTTTCAGTAATGGCTGAATGGATGAAAAAAAAAGTATTTATTAATTACTTACTTTATGCCTGAGACTGGGGATACAAATACATGTGCAAAAATAGGACCTGAACTCAGGGAGCTTGCTTTCTTATGAGGGAGATAACACATATGGAGGACTGACTGTGTGTCCTCAGGTGCTTTTCTGAAAAGAAGTAAGATATGACAGTGTAATTGGCTTGAGGAGAGAAAGAACATCCCTGTGGAAGAAATGATAAAGAATTAATCAGAAAAGAGTAAAAAGCACTGGTATATAGCAGTTAGGGCCAGTGGAGATCGAATAAAATAAGTTTGTAGTGAACTAGTTAACAAGATTGTGTGACTTCCTTTGGCAGTACTTGAGCAGAAGGGTAGGCAGATGGTGGGAGTAATCCAGGGCTGAAGTTTGAAGAGAGTTAAGAAGCAATAGGATGATGAGACAGAGACGCAAAGGTCAAGTGCAGTGTAGAACACCACTGGTTAATGTTAGGGTTTCGATTTTGAGGGAGGGAAAGTGAGGTTTGAAAAATCAGGGAGGGTTTGAATGAAGAGGTTTCTTAGAGATGGCTGGATATTACAGTAGATAGAGCTCTAACCTTGCAGTTAAGAAAATCTGACTTCAAATTCAATCTCAAACACTTACTAGCTCTCTGACCCTGGGCAAGACACTTAAAACTCAATTTGTCTCAGTTTCCTCATCTGTAAAATGGGGGATAATAATAACATCTATCTCCTGGGATTGTTGAGGAAATCAAATAAGATAATATTAGTAAGGTGCTTAGCACAGCTTCTGGCACCTAGTAAGTGCTATATAAATTTCAGATGTTATCATCATCATCATCATCATCATCATCATCATCATCATCATCATCATCTCATGATGATTAAAGCCCACACTCTCTCCAGTCATTTCCTCCCCACTCTAACCTTTTCCCCCTTACAGTTACTGATTAAAGAGATAGCATCCCTTCCTTTGGCATAAGCCAAAATACATTCTGAAAAGGTTTGCTAAATAAACTGAAACCCATTACACAAGGTTTGATTGGAGGGCTGATTTTGTCTTTGGAGGGCTGGTGATGGAGGAAGTTGGAAGCTGTGCACCTGCCTACGTCCAAAAATAAGCCCTTGCCATAGGAAGAATACCCCGGAGTAATGGCTTGGTCACCTGGCCCTCAGTCACAGCCAAGTGATTGTAGGAATTCCCAGTCTGTTGTCCTCCAGTGCTCCCTAATTTGTTGGAATTAATTAGCTCTGTCTGTGGAGGCCTTGTACACCGTGGGACAATTGTTTGGGGTTCTCAGGCATTACCTAAAATAACACACTTTGAGATTCTGTTTGGGGGTGGGGAAGAGTGTTGTTTTAGGGAATCTTAAAAAGATGGGTCTACTCATACCATTAATTTGCATTTGACCAAAAAAGTTAGTTGGTCATTTCCTACTTTGTGCACACAACGCATATGTACTAAGCAAAACAGTTGATTTTTTTGGAAATCAGAAGAATAAATCCTGTGCCAGGAACAGGCTATAATCAATTTTATTTGTGTATGTTGGGGAGTAATGTTAGAGGAGGCCTATGTACTATTAGAGATGATCTGCCCTCTGTACCCCTTCTCTCTCTCTCTCTTTTTATCTCTATCACTATCTTCCTGGCAATTATTTTGCCTCTAACAGTTTACACCAAAGCTGATTTCCCCGACATATCCTGATTACATCTTGCCTCCATTCCCTGATGGTGTAATCAGAGGATCCATGGACAAGATATTGGCAGGAGTGATGGTCTGAAGTTGGCCACTTGGGGCACTCCTAATTCAACAAGCATCTGTTAATTCATACTCAATGGCCAAGTACTTGGCTCCCAGAAATTCTGGATTCTCTATATGACCCATCCTGCTTTTTCAGTTCTAAAATTTCAGTTAGAATGTGGTCAGTGCAAACTAAAGTCTAGATTCTAGTCTTTATCATCACTACTTTTGGACTTCTGCCATCATCCCGAGTATAGTCTGGCTAAATTAAATCTCCTGAAGAATAGACAATCTTTGTTCATCAACTGGACCTTTGGCAGGGTGGAAGGAGCCCAAGATCTGAAGTCAGAAGACTAGGTTTGAATCCTTACTACCACATACTGACTATGAAACCATGGGCAAATCACTTTCAGGTGCCATTTTCCTTCTATAAAGGCATTAGTCTAGATAACTTTCCATGGTCCTTTCCAAGGTCCCTTCCAATTCAAAGATTCTATGATTGCATCAACATTTGAACAATTGCTTGTTGTTAGGTTTAGTGCCATTAGTGATAGTGTTAACCATGTCACAAATTTCTATTGGGCTGAGATTTAACTTCTGGTCAGTGCTAACAGTTCTTATTATTAGTTAGCATTTTATTTTCACCCGTATGCTTATGTTATCACTGGTCCAATTAGTATTCTTTTTTTTTTTTTTTCTGGGAAGTAAGGAAGTAAATCTTAGTCTTCAGTGAAAAATTGAGGCAGATGTTCCTCCTTTCTCTAAAATGCATTCTTTACTCATTTCTTCCTCATAGGTCTCCTTGCTTTTTAAAAAATACAGTGCAGGTGCCCCTCCTACAGGAGGCCTTTCCTTATTCTTGTTATTTTCCTCTATTCCCTCTTAAAATGTTTTTTGCATTTTCTCTTCTGTACATGTCCCCTCCATAGGGAACATTTTTGTTTTCATCTCCTCAGCATGTAAGGTAGTACCTGGAATATTATAAGCAATTAATAAATACTTGTTCAACTGAGAAATGCCCCCCATCCTTTTTTTCCCTCTGTTATGTACTTTGTTACAGTAGCTTCTCAGGACCCCAAAGTGGAAAATCAAATCAGATCAGATCACCAAGCACTGAATAATTACCCTTCTCCTAGGGCTGTTTTGAGGATCCAATGAAATCATCATTGTAAAGTATTTAGCACAGTGCCTGGCATATACATAGTAAACTCTACAGAAGTGTTGGTTGTTATTGCCATTATCGTCATTATTATTAAATGCTTATGATGAGCCCTCCATTGTACTGAATATTGAGGCAACAAAGAAAGGCTCTTTTTAAAAAAAAATAGCATTTTATTTTTTTCAAATACAGTCAAAGATAGTTTTCAACACTCACCTTTGAAAAACCTTGTGTTCCAAAATTTTCTCTCTCGCTTCCCCTTCTTAAAACAGCAAGAAATCTGATATAGGTTAAATATGTGCCATTTGTCTATACATATTTACATATTTGTCATACTGTGTAAGAAAAATAAGATCAAAAGGGCAAAAAAACAGGAGAGGAAAAAAACAAGCAAACAAACCAACAACAAAAGATGAAAATACTATGCTTTGATCCACATTCAGTTTACCATGGTTCTCTTTCTGGTTGTGGATGTCACTTTCCATCACAAATCCATTGGAATTAGAAGGCCACCTCTTTAAATAGATTAAAAGAATCATTCTCCAAAGAAGTAGGAACTGCCACCAGAGGGCAGGGGACCAAGAATAGTCAACCCACTGACTAGGCTACATGTGATGCGTGATGTTACAGAGAGGGGAAGAGGGGAAGGAAAAGGCAGGAGGGAGGTAAGAGGGGAAAGGGGAAGGAGGGGGAGATAGAGCAAAAGGTAGATATGGATATGAATATAGCTATATCAAATAAGAAAGAATCAGAATCAGTTCCAGGCCAACATATATTCATTTTTCTTCTCATTCTTCAACCCTGGAGAAAAAAACTGTGAACACAGTCACACTTACCCATTGAAACTCATACTAGAATCTTTTATAGTATGTTGGAATGATAAATTACAAAATGTTTCATCTTAACCTAAGCCTTGCAAATTGTAGAAGGATAAGTCTGGAAAGGTCTTGTTTGAGGATAGAGGAATCCAAGAAGTTTCTTCAAACTGTTGATTTCAGCTCATGAGAAACAGAGGTGGGCAATAATAGAGTGATAAACTTGGAGTTATGAAGATCAGTTCAAATTCTACCTTGGATGTTTGTCCATCATGTCACTCCAGGCAATTTAGTTACCCTCTATTTCCTCTAGGTGTCATGGCCTCCAGGGTCTCTTTTGAATTTTTATTGATAAACTTATTATCTTAGGACTCATTGATTAACCTATAATTATGTTTAATAAAAGTTTGTTTGTTTTTTTAATAAAAAGAAGTTCTCCTAAAGCAGTCCTGGGAAATGATCAAGTTTCCAAAGCAAAACTACTGATGGATAAATCTATTGGCAAAGTACACATAATTTCCTTTCTTAATGGATATTGGGAAAGCCCCACCCTAGCCACTCATCTTCAAGGTGTGTAATAGTACTTTTGGACACTAAGTAAATTACTAATCTTCAAGATGAGAGCAGTATTCCCATCCTTTGTAGAATTTAGAAATGTCTTCCAACTAAGACCTGAAAAGGCTGTTCTTTGCACTGGTGTTGGTAGATCTATTCATTGGGTCAAATGTTCAGAAAAAGTTTGGAATTATGTGAGAAAAGTCACTAAATTGTTTTTATATCTTTTTTTATCCTAGAGGGAGATATCACTATTGCATATAAATCCCAGTAAGATCAAAGGGAGACATAAAAGTCCCTTATATAGCAAACGTAACAAATGAACGAAAAATGCAATTGCGAGTGCCCATCCACTTAAAAATGTCTGGTATATTCTGATATATAAATGTAATGGAATACTAATTTTATTATAAGAAATAATGACTGAGTAATTCAGAGAAATGTGGGAAGACTCATATGAACTGAGCAGAACCTAGAGAAAATTATATACAATAATTATATTCATATGCATGAAAAGATCATTCAAACAGAGCTGATCAGGGATTGTGATCTGTCCAGGCCTTGGAACAATTGATGACATTTGCCTCCCTGCTTTTAGTCTAGAAGTAGGGAATTGCAGGTTCATAATGGTGTATGTGCTCATATATAGTTGCTATATTGGTTAATTTTACAAAATGGTTTTTCTGTTACAAGGAGGGATGTTGAGGGAAAAGACTGCAGTACATCCAGAAATGACTGGGATATAAAAGTGAAAGATATTAAGAAAATGAAAAAAAGCAAAAATCACCTCATACTTCCAGATAGCTTCTCCCAAGCTTCTGGGTGACTCGTGTATATTGACCAAGCCTTGGAGCAGATTCTGTAGACCATGACTATATGTAACCATCTACCTTACTGACCTGAGTTTCATTTATTTCAAAGAAAGGGAAGAAGGAGGGGAGATCGGTTTGCTCATGAAGGGGTTTGGTGCCAGTTACCTAGACTGCCTTCACTTATTTTCCCTTGATGGAGCCTCACACAAGCTGCTTCTGTTTGATTCACGTAGAACCGTGAGAAACAGGCCTAGTTGAGGAGACTGTGTTTTTCCCTCTATTCAGCCTTTGTATATTCAAATTCTCCTAGATTTAGTTGTTGCTATTCTGCCAGATTTCCATAGCATTGATGGCTTTGCTGAATTAATAAGTAGTGTTTTGCAATCACTGAAAAGTTTTTTTTTTCCTAAGCACCCAAGCCTTATCCATATTGATTTTCTTGCTCTCTTCCCTAACCAAGATGTTTTATTTTGTAAAGTGTTAATAGAATTTTTCTTTTGCTTTGGCACTTTATCTATTCAGCAGGCCTTTGAGAGTCCCATTGTGCAAACTGGACTATAGAGGAAAGAGTCCTATTCTTGTGTGACAATAAGTGCCCTAAAAAAAAAAAAAAAAAGGAAAAAGAAAAAGAAAAGAAAGAAAGAAAATCCTTAAGCCCCCCACATTCACCAGGGTGGGGGGAATATCAAAAGGGCATAGAGAGAATGTTCCAACTTTAAGAAGGGGAAGAAGTAACCAATTAAATGCTGTGAAAAGGACACTTTAAAAAAGAATTACTTAAAAAAATTTTAAGTGATATTAGAAGATCATGGTTTAATTAAAAAGTGAATATGAAAAGGCAATTTTTGGTAATATTATCAAGGTCACTTAAAAGTAAGTTTAAAAGATAATTTTTAGGTGGCATTAGAAGGAAGCTTTTTAAAAAAAGAATTTTAAAAGGTAATCTTAAAGTAAGTCTCAGAAGCTATATTTTAAATGATATTTTAAAGATTAAAAGACAATTTTAAGTGGTTCCTGAACATCTTTTGGTTTCAGTCAGTGAAATTTAGTTGCCCTGTTGCTGTGAATTTGGATCTTGAGACATGGGCTTGGTTCTTCTGAATAGTCTAGAGAGAAGGGTGTAACTCCTTAATACTTCCCATCAATCCTCCCTTTGCCATCTTCCTCGAAGGACTTGATCTGTTCTGTGATGCCATAAGCATTAGTGTCCCTGTTCTGTGGAGACTGTTGAACTGACTGTAGTTAGGATTGAGTAGAGCATGACAAAATGGGAGAGTACTATATATCTATTGTCTCAGCAGGTATCCAGATCCTTATGAAAGCCAGACTGCTGCTGGGATTAGCTTATCCCCAAGAGGGAAGGATAGAGTGAGGAAGTTCCATGGCAAAGAGGTAGGGAACTCTTGTTAGATCTCTGGGATGTTCTTGTACCCAGAGATGGCACTGTTGTATTGGCCAGTTGCCTCTGGGTGCAGGCAGACAGCAGTGCTAGTAGGGGCTGTCATTGTAACCATGCCATGTCCATTTTCCCTGGGAACTAACAGTTGGAGGATGATGTCCGAAAAGGAGACCTGTTTGTAGTCTTAGTTACCTAGCAACTAGAGGACCTTGACACACACGAAAGGATTTTTTAAGCCAATCAAGACCCTAGAAAATACATTCAGAGGCAGGATTTGAAAATCCAGTTTGGCCACTTTTCCTAAATTCACTCACTTTATTTGCCTTCTATAAGAGAGTAGCCATGGCAGAGATGGGATAGTGAGACTTCTCTCAATAGCCTGCCCACTGCTTTTAAACCTCTTCTTCCCCTTTTCCATCACCAAAGAAAATGTTCATTTGATAGTTTCTACAGTCTAATGAACAGTCAAATCTAATGAACCCATTAAAGCTGCACTAAGACTTCTGGAATACAGTGTAGATGTATTTGGCCCAAATCCATGCGGAGAACTTCCAGTGAGGAAAACTCCCTAGATCAACTCAGACCAATAACTCTTCTCTCTTCTGCAATAGATTCTTATTGCAAGGATTGTTAATCTTTGTGTGTGTCATGACCCCCTGTGGTGACCTAGTGAAACCTGTGAATTCTTTTTCAGAATTGTATCTTAAAATGCATAAAGTAAAATATAAAGGAAGCCAGTTTTTTAAAAATCTAGGAAAAAATAGTTTATAGACTATAAAATTAAGAATTTCTGTCTAAAAGAGTTTTTAGGGAGAATGAGAGATTAAGTGATTTGCCCACATATAGTCTGTATGAGTCAGCAATGGGATTTCTATCTGTTCTTCCTAATTCCAAAGCTGACTCACACATGCATATGTATTTAAGGGCCTATATATATGTAAATAGCTCTAAACACGTATCAAGCAAGATGAGATAAGCTTTTATCTCAAACTTCAAACTTACAGCATCAGGGCATGTGAGTGTGGCTATATATTGTTCTAGGAGGACTGACATCTCTGGTGTGAAGGCTTGCTGAGTCCTTTTCAGGGCTGTTCGTCCATCTTTGGTATCTACCAGTCGCTCAACTCTCTCCTGTGGCTCCAAAAAGCTGTAACGTGCAGCAGCCACACTCTGATAAACCATCTTACGAGATGGGCTAAACCAGTTTGAGGTAACTGAGGAGCCTCAAACCTGTACCCCAAGCACATGAAGACTTCCGTAGGTGGACTAGATGAGAACAATTTGTTCCAATGGCTACGAAAGTGACTGAAGCAGATAATGTGGAGAACTTAGAATTTGGGCATTGAAGTCACAAGACTTTGCATCCAGGACCATTGCTAGTTGTCTTGATTTTTATCTTGCCATTGGATTTTGAGGAATCTGAAAGAGAGAGTGAGGCTGATGACTGTGCACCTCTGCCTTGCTTAAATCCTAGTCACACATGAGTCAAAGCAACACCCTATAATGTCTTTTCTCCTCTTTGAAAAGGAAGGACAAGCAACAACAATATGCTTGCATGCATACATGCATTCATTGTACCATAGTGAATTGAGAGCTGATATATTAGAAAATCAATAGTATTAAGCCAATCATATATGCCTGAAATAGTTTACAAGTCTATATACAAGTTGTTGGGGATCTATTGTTCCTTCCTTCCTTGTATTTGTCCTTCACTCAAGGAGATGGCAATAACAATATGGATGAAATTGGCAGCCTTGTGCACTTAACCTGGCTGAGAGTTTCCCTACAGATTGTAGGTGGGTGATTATTTCAATGATGACCTTGACGTTACAGGCTCTAAAGCCCACGTAAAGAGTTAGGTTGGAACAGAGGGAACCCAACCCATGGGAACCAAATCAAAGCCAAGATGAGCTGGGTTGGGTCCACAAAGTTAATGTGAAACTCTCCTTATTGCTAGAGGGATGTCAGGGTCCTCGTGTAAATTGGAAAGACTTGGTGTTTTTGCTTTATTTTGTTTTTAATTACTATTTGATTCTTTTGAAAAGGTCCTAAGTAGAACTTGTTCTGTGTTGTGTTTTTCAGGTGGAGGATGCTATGCTGATGTTTGATAAAACCACCAACAGGCACAGAGGTAAGATACCTAAGGCTACTCAATTTTCCCTGTGTGCCATGGCTTCCAATGAACCTCATCAAGTCCCACAAACAAAAAAATAATTTATTCTCCCATCAAAGTGATGTGGACAGACAGCTCTTGGTTATTTGTATAAATAGGTGAGAACAAGACACAAATAATCCCCAACACTGGGTTATATAAAAATCCTGCTTTAGAAAGTGCTACAAGATGGTTTTGTCTGGATGGATTTATGTTCCTTGTTACTGCTTGCTTAGTCTTACATTGACATAAATTTGTGGAGCTGATCCCTGTAAATGTGCTAAGTTTGAAGTAAGGGTAGCCTTGTGATTGCTGGGGGTAATCCTGTGGATCAGATTCTTGTACTGATATACTGAAGGGAGAGAGACAGACAGTGATGACATGTGTACAGATCTGTGTACCCCATTCCTGCTGCTCTCAGAATTTACAGTGACGTTTCATGGATGTCATTGCCTGAATCCATTCTCCTTTGTGTTCCCCCTCCTATATCCCCTACTACTTTCCAGCCCCTTCCTTTAGTATGGAAATAAATGATTTAGAGTAAGGAAAATTGGCACAAATACTGAAAATCCATTCTGGAAATCAAAAACCCACAAGTGAATGAATACAATTTAATAACATTCCTCCATCCCCCACAACCTCAAGCCCAAGATTTCTGGGGCAGTTTTCTGCTCTATTAATAAATTGGGACAGGGGGAATTACAGGATTGGAATCAATAGTAAAAAAAAGATCTGTGTTGGTTGAATTAACAGAGAGGGATGGAAAGAAGAATAGAATCTCTTTTCCACTACCAAGTTTGTATCTCAAGGTGGCTTTTATTTTTATTTTTTAGCTTATTTGTTTCTGTTTCTGTGTTTTATTGATTATATTATTGTTGTTACTCTAGTTAGAAATAGTTACCTTTCTTTACATTGAGGAGGTTGGATAGGATGACTTATCATTCCTTTTAGCCCTAAATTTAAGGTCCTATGGTAGACTGGTTGTATGACTTTGAACAAGTTACTTAATTCCCTTGACCTCAGTTTCTTCTTCTGTAAAATGAAATCTGTGTCCCCAAAGTCCTCTTTACCTCAAATTCTAGAAACCAGAGAATGAAACATTTATGGACTATAGCATTCATTCATAGAGGAAGAAGCTGGAAATCCAGAGAGGGACTTACTTAAGGTCACAAGGTGACAGAGCTTGGATTAAAATTCATACTGTCTAAATCCAGTCCAGGATGGCACCATAGTGTACAGAGCACCAGGAAGTCTCATCTTCCTGAGTTCAAATCTGGCCTCAGACACTTACAAATATATTTCCTTTCCCTTCTTCATGACTTGGTGAAACATTCAGGAACATTACTTCTACTCTCATTCTGCTTCCATAATTCTTATTTCTGTATTCAGTTCAGTAAGGAATTTATCCAGTACTTACCATGTACAAAATGCTAGAAAACACAAAACAAAACAAAAACCAAAGCCTATCATTCTTGCCCTCAAGGATATTACATTCTTTTAGGGGAATACAAGATGGTCTTGGGGTTCTAGGACTGAGTGCGGGGAGAGGTCAGTAGTTCCAGAGGTCTTTAGTGACCACCTGTCTGATATTAGTAGACTAGAGCAGGTCATTAAGTGTCATAAAATCTCAAAGGGCTCTGCCCATTCTCCTTGCCACCCCCTTCTTCCTCCAGGCTCCTTGTTTCTTCATGTCTCCCAGAGTCTATTTAGCTTCCTTCCTGTGTGGGTGGAGAATATTTAAGCCACCCAAAACACTGAAGAAGACTTTTTCTTTGATCTGGCTTTGATCTGTTGTATATCTCTTAATGGGTCAAAGCATTTGAGGAGTTAAAAAAATAAAAATAAAACACTCATCATGCCCCTCTAGAGAAAGGTGCCCACATACATCCAAGAGAGGTACTTTTGGCATCAGATGATGAATAAGGAGGATAACAGGAAGAAACAGAAGAATAAACTTAGTCAAACACCATCCTCCAGCCTTTCTTCTTTCTTTCCTTTCCTTACTTTGCTCCCTTGCCTCATCATTCCATTATCTTATCAAGCAAAATGAAAGGAAACCAGCCTCCTTGGCTGGAGCAGTTCCCAAGGTGAAATGCTTTTTCACTTGAGGAAAGGGAAAACAAGGAGATTCAATCTAGAAATCAGTTCTATTCTATTACTCATAACCAGGACCCAAATTTATTATTTCATTTGCTGAGAACAGATCTAACAAAATATGGCACCATAAGAGACTGGCTCACTAGAGGATTGTGCCTTCAAAAAATAAGATGAATAGTAAATAATGGAGAGAGAAAAATGCTTTGTAATTAACACATTAATTGTATATGTAAAGGAGTTCTAAAGTTCATCACTTGAGTAGAGAGTATGCTGGATTTGAAATGAGAGGACTGGATTTAAAATCCCAGCTCTGCCATTCACTACCTTGTGATAGCTGGCAAGTCAGAACTTCTCTGAGTCTGGTTTCCACATTTGTAAAAGAATTGGGTTATCTTTAAGATCTCTTCTGGCTCTAAGTCTATGATCCTATTATCATTTATTTATTTACAGATAGTTCTTTATTTCTTTTTTAGTGGAATGGACTTTTATCAATTACTAGGGGATACCTTGTTATAGGTTTACAGATCCAGAAATGAGAGACGCCAGAGTCCCATCCAAGAAAGGATTTGGGGCCAGATTCTCACACACTACAGCCATAGCCAATGCTCTTCCCACTGTGGTATCATACACAGCTACCCCAAACCTTTCATTTTATAAATAAGGAAGTTTAGGCCCTGTTATTTGAATTGCCCGATAATAATAAGAAGCAGAATTGAGATCTGAACTTGGATCCTTTTTTTAATAGTTTTTATTTTTAAAACATATGCATTCACTCTTGCAAAACTTTGCATTCCAAATTTTTTTCCCTTCCTTCCCCTTACTCTCTCCCCTAGATGGCAAGTAATCCAACATATGTTAAACACGTGCAATTTAAACTTGGTTCTTAAATCCAAGTCTACTGTACTACTGTCTCTTAAGGGGCAAGTATATAAGGCTTTGTTATTGTTTAGTCATGTCCAACTTTTCATGACTCCTTTTGAGCAGAAAAATATACTAGAATGATTTGCCATTGCCTTCTTCAGATTATTGTACAGATGAACAACTGAGGCAAAGTGACTTGCTAAGAAAATACTAAGGCCAAATTTGAGTTCATAAAGATGAGCTTTACTGAATCCAAATCCAGTGCTCAATCTACTGCACCATCTAGTTACCCTGAGGTGCAAGAGAACCCAGGTTCAAATCCTAGCTCTACCACTCTTGCTACCTAGATAGTGACATATAACTCAATTTGTAAAATGGGGTTTGGGGATTAGGAGTTGGAGTCATGTAAACATTTCTTGGACAAAAAGGGATTGTGAATAGAAAAAGTTTAAAAAGCCCTGGTCTAGACTCTGGATTCATAGATGCTGACTTTACTTTTCACTAGAAGTCAAAGGGAAGTTGGATGACCACTTGTCATGAATGTTGGACAAAATGACTGCTAAAGTTCTATCTAATTTTTCAGAATTTCTAATTCTTATGATGGCTTCAATTATTGATTTCAACAAGTTGCTTTCATATGTTGCTTAAAAGATATTTCAAGTGTTATAGATAGTTCTTTGATGTCATAGGAAGGGTAATTAAAATACTAAGCTTTGATTATTTCTTAGCTTTCTATTTTTAACTAATTAGGGTATTGAAAAATTGAAGGAACTCATTTAGATATGATGAAGTTTGAAATTTTGATCTTCAGACTATTTAAATATTCAACTATTAATTCCTCTTGAAAAATTGCATCTTTGTTCCTGGCTGAGCTCAAGCACCACCTCCTACTGAAGACCTTTCCTGATGATTGGAATCATTAGAACTTTCCCTGGCCCTTCCCTTTCTATTCTTTTATGAACTTTGCACATTTTAAATTTTGGGTACCTTTTATGTGAGCTACCTGAGGGCAGAAATTGTTTTCAAATTTATCTTGGTGTCCTGAGAATCCAGGATGCTATCTGACACATAGCAGGGACTTAATGAATGTGTAAAAAAGGAATCAAAAACAAACAACAGGACAGAGATGAACAAGCTGGGGGTGGTCTTTGTGGTAGCATTGAAGATACGAGTAATGGCTGCTAATTAAAATCTGAGTGAAGAAGACATCACATAAAATGTGAAAGCCTAGGAAAAATATAATACAAATTCTAAAACTTATAGGTGAAGAGACTGAAGCTCTAGTGCCCCATGATTTGTTTCTGGTCACATAATGAAACAGTAAGTATTTGATTGATTAGTAGATCCAAAAATTAGACTTCTCATTCTGAGAACCTGAGTTGAGCTCATTCAGCTTCCAGCCATTTACCTGCCTTCTCTAAGAAGCCAGTATCTCCTGTATGGAGAATATGGAAAATAGTGGTGATGATGAGGTTAACAGGATTCTTTTTAAAATTTTAAAAATCATACACTGTTTTGTATGTGTAATCACTGGCCACTTTTAACAGCAGTTAAACTTTAAACTGTTATTCTTTCTTCTGTATAACAATATGTCTCCATTTTTACTTATAGGAAAACAGAGGCACAACACTCTAAAATGAATACCTTGTGTCATATTTACCCAGCCTAGGGAATGGCAGGACTGGATTTAGAAATTGAGGCTTTTGTTGATCCTGCCTATCTCCTCACTGCAGGGCTTTCTGAGAGATGATCAGTGCTAAGAGAGAGGAGGGGTGGGGGAAACAGCTTTCTTTCTTTCTTTCTTTTTTCTTTTCTTTTTCTTTTTCTTTCTTTTTTTTTTTGTAGAGTCATTCAGTTTACTCTTGAAAAGTTGATAGAGGCTGTTGGAAAACTGTTGGGCTGATCTTCAGAGGATTTAATTATTGAAAGGAGAAAAAAAATATTTTTTGTTGAGTTACCCTTGCAAACTTCAGATAAAATCTTGAGTTGGGCATTAAGTATTGATCCCAGATTAGGGAAGAGGAAAAGAGAAAGGAGACTTCCAAGGTTCTGTCCTTCTGACTGGGTTATATAATATGGGTTTTAGGAGGACAGCCATGTGCTGGCTAGCTCAGCATTAGCTGGAGAATGGCAGGGGAATAAGGTGAAAGCATTTTTTCCCCATGAGGTAGTTTAGGCCTTTCTGAGCATTCTCTTCTCAATTCCCACCCTTCGTCCCCCAAGCTTTGGTGACAGTGTGGGCTTTTGACTTGTGAAAAGGGGAGATTTTCGGCGTCCCCAACCTCTAACACTAGAAGCTCTCTCCTGATCCCTGAAACAGCTGGATTCCTGGCCCTTGGGAAGGGAAGCTGAATGTTTTGGAGTCCAATCAATAGTTAAGCTGGTGTATTTAAAGTGTATCAGGTAGGAGGCTGGCAGAAGGCAGCTGGGGAAGGATTGGTTTCTAGCTGAGTGTAGAAAAGGGGTTTTGATCACCAGTGCCCTCACCCTCCTCCCTGGGTCTCCCATTACCCAGCAGGTCTGTTTGCTTCAAAATAGTGCCAAGAGCAATGGAACAAGATATGCTGTGAGAAAAATACAGACTCAAGTGATAGATGACTCGTTTCCCAACTGTTAACAGTCACTTATTAAATGTAATGCTAATGGTTTTTTAGAGGAATAACAACCCTACAGATAACTCCCTCCCCCTGGGGTGGCATTGGTCGGGAAAAGGGAAAGTCTCTTACCTCTAGATCATGGATGTTTAATCTCAGAGATTAACATGGACTGGATGCCTGCATGGCTTGGATACTGGTTGGAAGGAACTTCATATTATCATCTTTTACTCTATGATGGAGCCATGAGGCTGGGGATCCAGTCAAGAGAGCAGATCAAGTTTCAATCTCTCACCTATGACTCCTTAGCCCTAATGAATTGTTAGGCGACACTTCCCCACACTTTCCCTTCTTTTCTTGAATTTTCCCTTTCCCTGAATTTCTGTAGGTCTTTTGTGCAGCCTACTCCTGAAGTAACAGAGCTATCAGCATCCTTCCTGAAAATGCCACACGGAGAATACGCTCTGGCCAGGGCAGAGTGCTGGGGAGACAATTACCACCTTAGACCTACATTCTATGCCTGTGTTTTTACAGCCTGAGATTGCATCAGCTTTCTTGAGTGCCATAACATACCGTTGACTCATTGTGCTTGAAATTCGCTAAACTACTCAGATATCTATCCAGAAAAAGTAGCATCTAGCCATACTTTCCCAATCTAATATCTGTGTCAAGTTGATTTTTTTGAACCAATGTTTAAAATTAACAATCTTTATTTTCCTTCAAGGTTCAGCCAAATACCATCTCTTAGTTGTTCTTTTCTTTATATATTATTGTGTATATGTTACAGATAAAAGTGGTAGCTTGTCTTGGTGGAAATAGAACTGGCCTCGGCACCAGGAAGACCCAGATTGGAGTCTAAGCAAGTCCCTTAAGTCTCTCCATGCTACAGATATCTCTTTTAAGATCATAAGTTGCGGAGAAGGTGCTGATTTGCATTGATAGAGGAAGTTTCTTCATTGAAAGTTCCCTATCCCACAATTTTAGATCCAGTTCATGTACTTAGCTATATACATTATCTTTCCATTAAGGCAGGAACTGCTTTTGTAGTTTTGCTTATTTGGGGGAGGAAGACTTCATATTCCTAATACCTAGCACAGTACAATTTAGTAGGCACTTAATAAGTGCTTTTTGAATGGGAGAGAAAATAACTAACTTGTAGAAATGATAGAAAGAGTAGTTAAGTGATACAGTCTTGACATGGGAAAATCCCCTAAGAATAAACATGAAGGACAGTGTCTGGATTATTAATTCAGTCCACAAAATACTTATTCAGTGCCTATTGAATACAGGCCACTGTTGGAAACATAAAGATGATGAATAAAATCTGATCCTAGCCCTTAGGAAGTTCAGAGTCAAGACTGATATATCACAGTTACACATAGTCTCATATTACAGATCTTTGGGAAATCTTAATACAAGCCTAGAGTTTCCCAGAAACATTCCCATTGGAATTTCTGGACATAGTTACCTCAACCAAAAGAAGAGTAGAGCGTGATATAAGTGCCAGGAAGTCCTGTAATCTCCAGTTCTTCCAGAGACTGCTGTTTTCACCATGTTACAACCCTACCAAACCTCTCCACCTCTCACTTCTATGAATCCATATTGTTGTTGAGTCATTTCAGACACGTCTAACTCTTTGTAACCTTAGTTGGGGTTTTCTTGGGAAAGATACTGGAACAGTTTGCCATTTCCTTCTCCAGCTCATTTTACAGATGAGGAAACTGAGGCAAACAGGATTAAGTGTCTTGGCCCCTGATCACAAAGCTAGGAAGTTTTTGAGGCCAGATTTTAACTCAGGAAGATAATCCTAGACTTGGCATTTCATCCAATGCATCATCTAGCTGACCTTATAGTGGTGGTTCTTTGCTGAGCTTGCCCACTCTCAAAATCCTCAATAATTTTGCCTGACTCTGCCCATCCTTCCCACTGTTCCCTCCCTGGAACCTTTACTCTTAGTAGGTTGGTCTCCTTGATGTCCCTGAGAAACAAAAATTTAAATTCTTCCTTCCCCGCTTCACTCTCTCAGGTTGCTGCTTCTTCCTCAATTCCACTCTGTCAGTTTTTTCATCTCTTTGGATCTCATTTGTTATTCAAAGCTGTCTCATTCTCGTCATGTTTTTGGATCACATTTATTATTCAAGGCCCAGTTCTTCCATTAAGCCTTCCCTGTGCCACTGCAATCCTCAGTAATATCTCTCTCCTGATTTCTTATTGCATTTACATCCTGTACCTCACCCTTAGTGCCAGGACTGGTACTGTTGTTTATTGTTCTCTGTTGTGTCATATATCTCAGGTCAGCACACCCAACTTGATTATAAAACTCTTAGAGGGCAGGGATTCTGTTTTACTTCTCTAGTGACTGCTATATTACTTTTGTATATTAAAGGATTTGGAGTTGGGGCTCCATTAACATTTGAAATGTTGATTTCTTCTTAAAATGGTAGATTGCTGGGTCAGGACAGACCCCAGTAGCTGAATTCCTACCTATCCATGGGGGAAAAAAAAAAGAAATCTCTTCTTTGATATATCCATCAATTGATCATTGTAGAATCTTGATTTAAAACCTATTTCATTCTAAGTGACTTTTCACTAAGTCATATAACTCTTTGAGTCCCTGTTTCTTCATTTCTTAAATATGAGAATTAAGATTGAATGACCTCTAAGGTTTTTTCCTGATCTGAATCAATGACCTTTTGACAATCTCCAGGGAGGCACAATCTACTGTTTCCCAGGGGATCCCATTCACCTTTAAGAATAGCTCTAATTGTTTGGATGTTTTTCCTTGTATCCAAGCCCAAGACTGTATTCTCTTAACTTTTACTGTGTTTTTTTTCCCCTAGCTCTGCCCTCTAGGGCAGAGCAGAAAAAGTCTAATCCCTTTTCCAACTGACAGCTTTTTAAGTATTTGAAGATAGCTTTCATGCCTTTTCCCTCCAAGTTTTCTGTAGGTTAAATGGGCCTGCTTCTTTCAGCTAATTCTTATATGGAATAAAACTCAAGACCCTTCCCTATCCTAGTAACTCTTTTAATGGAAATTACATCCTTCCAGCAGGGTTTCTAATTTCCATTTTGCATTGATATTATTATTATCATCATCACCATCTTCAATTATATTAATTATGATAATTGATGGCATATATATAGTGCTTTCAGGTTTGCTTATCTCTTTTTGTCCAACCAACAATCCTGGGAGGTGTTATTATAATTCTCATTTTACAAATAAGGAAACTGAGGCAGACATAAATAACGTGTTACCCAGAGTCACAGAACTGTAGGTATCTTGAATTTAGATTGAATATTAGAGGAAAAACCTAGGAGAAAGTGGTATCTCAGAAATTTTGAAACCTTTTTACAAGCTTGGCTCCTGTGATTTTCCCAGAGCTTCTTAAGGAGCTTTGACCTTAGATGACAGATTCTGAAAATAGGGAGAGGTTTGGGGGTTTTTTAATTGGTGGTTTTTTTGTTTGTTTGTTTTTGGGTTTTGCTATTGTTCAGTCATATTTGACTCTTTATGACTTGGCAAAGATACTGGAATGGTCAGCTCATTGCCTCCTCAAACTCATTTTACAGACAAGAGGAAACTGAGGTAAACAGGGTTAAGGATTCACACAGTTAGTATCCAAAAACAGATTATAACTCAGGTTTTCCTGACTGTAGGCTTAGTAGTCTATCCACTGCATCATCTAGTTGCCAACAATGACAATAACAACAACTACTGCAGCATTCCTTTGGCTCTTGGTGCCTGAAGAGCCCAAAGTGCGCTGTGTTTAGAAATTTATTCTCAGAATTGATAAAGCTAGGTTGTCCTTGTTTAACAAAATGAAAAATCAGAGTTAAGAAAAGCTAAGTGGCCCATTCAAAATCATATAGTATATTAATAGAAAATCCATTTAGAGAATCAAGCCCTCAGCATGGAAGACTGGAATTCCCTTTGATGACTGGAAAGAATGTATATAAAAGAGATTAGAGCAGGAATTTTTAACTTGAGGTCCCTGAATTTGTTGTTGTTGTTGTTGTTGTTTTAATCCTGATGACAATTTTTATATTATTGGTTTCCTTTCAATCCTGTTTTCTTTTTTGCATTTAAAAACATTTTTCAGAGACTTGATCTATAAGTGTGCAGTCAGAAGGGATTGTGATGCAAACGGTTAAAAATCTGTATGAGGGGCTATGGCCCTAAAATTGTGTTTATGTAAAGGGTTTTGTTACCCAGAAAACTGAATTGTCTTGGATTCACTTTGAAAACTTGGAGTGCATCTTAATACCTAAAGGCAATTGTCCTAAGTGTGAGGTAGAAGCCATTCACATAATCACTTTATTTACTAAAGGCAGAAATGATGGAGGCCAGATGGTTTTTCAGGAGCTATGACCAAAGATAATGCTTTTCTAAGGAGTAAAAATAGCCTATAACATCCTGAATGGCTGCCAAGCCTTCCTTTTTGAAATTGACCTCTGAAAGCAAGACTGACATTTTTATATACTCTATATAAAAATGATTAAGAATCTCCTTGCAATTATTTGTTTATTGTTCCACTGGGCAAAAAAATTATATATGAGAGACATGTGTTGTTTGATGAGGTAGCTAGGTAGCTCAATGGACAGAACACTGAGCCTTAAGTTAGAAAAACCTGAGTTCAAATCTGACCTCAGACACAGTACTAGTGGTGTGACCCTATACCAGTCCCTTAACCAGTTTGCCTTAACTGGAGAAGGAAATGGCAAATCCCACAAGTATCTTTGCCAAGAAAACCCCATCGATACTGTTGGCATGTTTTGGTCCACAAGGTCACAAAGAATAAGATACCAACAAACAACAGCAAATACAGTTTGTTTTTTAATTTTTTCTCCCAAGTAAACATGAAGACTGGTAGGTTGGAGGTGCCAGAAGTTGTGTGTGTGTGTGTGTGTGTGTGTGTGTACACATAATATACATACAGAAACAGAAAAACACACACAGAGAGAGACAGAGACAGATTCTTTAACTATAAAAAACCTATTCAGCTGCGATGAAGGAAGAAATATGGTTCTCTTGACTTTTCCCACTCCCTCCTGTTTTCTTGTTACATTTTGTTTGACATTACAGATACTTCCCAACAAATTCGTTACTAAAGCAAAATCCCTAAAGCAATAGTGAACTTAATCATTTAAAAAAAGAGATGCACTAGCTGTGATGAGGTACCAACATTGATCACTCTAATACAGAGATTCTTGGCCTCTTCAGTCACAAAGTTACCACCATTGTGTATATTGCTCTTTTGTTTATTCACATTGTCCCCCACACATCAAGTATGTGCCTTATTTCCATCTTTTTATCCTTTTACATAATGCTTCTCTATTTTTATACCTAGAGGTCATTTCTTGCTGTCAATTTCTTTTAGACATAGTCCTTATAATGGAACATTTGGGCCAAAGTTTATGAACAATTTAATAACTAAGAGAGTTACTGTGTTTCTGTTGGGTCTCAAAAGGGAAGAGTTGCTACTGTTACATCAGAGCAGGTGTCTGAATTTTTGAAAGAAAGCATTTTGTGAAACTGTTGAATAATCACTACTTCTAAGACTTGTGGTTATATGATTAGGAAGCATTTTGCAAAATATCGAGCCTGATCTGCTGCTGAAATCTTTCTTCCTTCCAACCCTGACTTAGGTTACCTCTCTTCCATTTGGCTTTCTCTGATTCCTACCCAACTAACAGTTTTCAAGAAGATTGTCTAAGATCAGCCCTCTCTGGATCTATTACTTCATTTAAACAAAGAGGTGGTTGGCCCAGATCAACCTTATCTACATTTCTGCTTTAAATCTATGGTCCTTTAGAAATTATACAAAAAACAGAAATACTTAATTGACAAGTTGTTTGTTTTTTGTTTTTTAATACCTAATATGTGTGAAACACTGCTAAGCTTTTTGGGAAAAGATCATCACATATCCCATGAACTTACAGTCAGCCTTTTAATAGGGATCATAGCAATGTTGACATGGTATTGGTTCAATTCAATTCTAGAACTGATTGGATTTATTAAGCCTCTGCTTAATAAACAAGACATTCAGCTAGTTCTGGAGATGCAAAGACAAAAATTATAGAACAATCCTTCCCTTCGAGGAACTAATGTCTAAAGTGAGTGTGTATGTGTGTGTGTGTGTGTGTGCGCGCGCGCACTCGTGTGCTCTCAAGCAATGAATGTAAGGCTCCTGTTCATTATATTACATATATACCTGTCTTTCTGACCTTTTCATCTTCTGGTGAGATGTTTACCACAGGTTCTCAGCCTTCAGCCTCTACCTACGCAGCGGCTCCTGAAAAATGCATACAAATTGTTCCTGCATGTCAGCCCTGTCCACTGCCATTTCTCAGAATCTTTGAGATAATACAAGAGAGAAGTGATATAGAAAGAAAGTTCCATTTTGGACCACAAATGTCCTGGACTCTCATTCTATTTCATTTTAATTTGTGTTTTGACTTTCTGTAGCATAGAATTATGGATAAAACATTGTCTGTCCGTTTTATGTTCTAGTTAAATAAATACCATTAGACTTCTGGAGAAATTTGGTGCAAACATGACCAAATGGCCAATTAAAGAGAAAGATTAAACATGGAATCATGTATTTGAGTCTGATAAAGATGCTGTTTGTATACTAGTATTAGCAACACATTCAAGGACTTCATTTCCTTAGCACAGGAAGGCAAAGGGGTGCTCTTTAATTTATTCCTCCAAGCCAAGTTCCGGAGGCTTTCATGTTGTCATTGTCATTGGAGAGGTTAATCAACATGGTTGCCTGTATTCTGTTCTTTCACCTGCCTTTCTGTTTAGAAATAGGGTAATGCAAAGTAGACAAACTCCCTGGCAACAGGCATTGGGAGGAGGAGTGAGGAGGGCCCCTGGGAGGAAGAAGTGAGTCAACTTGAAAAGCCAGGGGATCCTACGGCTCCTTGGGTGTGCTGCATTTTCTTTAGCGGAAGAGTAAATCTGAAGTACATTCCCTGTTGAATAAAAGCCTTGGCACCAGAAGGGTGGTGAACTAATTGATCTTTCTCCATCTCTCTGAGCCTTGCCTAAAGGAAACAGAAGAGCTGGGGGTGGAAGAAGGGGTGGGATGGGGGGAGCAGATACTCCAGTGAACCAGAGATGGTTTTATGTAGGAGAGGAACAATGAAGCTGTTGTTCAACTCCCCTTCCCTTCCCTCTCCCCCCAATAGTCCCAGCACTCTTCTCTCTGCTCCCTCTAAGTTTTAGGGTCTCTACAAGGGCAGAATGCAGATTCCTGAAAAGAAAGGAACTCTTCAGTGTTTGGTGACTTAATCAAAGCTCCTTGCCTTCACAGAATCAGAGCCCTAGCAAGGGGCCTAAGAGAACATGTGCTCCCAGGGTAACAATGGATTGAATCAGCTGCCTCATTGGTGAGCTGGGCAAATTAAATCGGCAGAGATGGGGGCTCCCGGGATCTCATTTCTTTCAAGACTCTACTGCAATGGAGTCCAGAAGTGAGAGAAAATCAGAGAGCAGAACCTTAAAGGAAATAACTTGCTTAAATGCCACAAAAGTTTTTTTCAATTGAAAACATTTTTTTTAAATCATTGTTCAGCACTTTCCAGTCTAATTGATCAGCAAGTATTTGTAAATCCCTACTTTGCCTAGCATTATGCTTTGTGCTACCTTGCCCCTCTTCATTAGTAATGATTTACCTTGGCTATGTCTGGTAGCATTTTATTTTTTAATTTTCTAGTGTGCTTATCATTTAAAATTGTCTATATTATAGCTCTCTGTGCTTGAATCTTATACCTTGTTATTGTTTAGTCATGACTCTTTGTGACTCCATCTGGGGCTTTGTTTTTGTTTTTTGAAAAGGATAATGAAATGTTTTGCCATTTCCTTCAGTTCATTTTACAGATAAGGTAATGGAGGCAAACATTTACTTGGGGTTTTCTTGGCAAAGATACCAAAGTGGTTTGCCATTTTCTTCTTCAGATCATTTTACAGACAAAGAAACTGAGGCAAATAGGGTTAATTGAGGTTTTCTTGGCAAAGATATTGGGGTAGTTTAACTTCTCCAAGATGAAGCTTATCTTTACTAGACTATAACCTTCTTGAGGAGAAAGAAAGGCTGTTTATATCTTCCCTAGTCATTAGCAAGATGCTCTATAGAAAGTAGAAGCTTAATAAATGTTTGTGTTGCAGAGCATAATATTGTCTGTAGTGGAGGGAAAAGTATGAGCTATAGCTCTTGTTTTTATAAGACCTTGAAATCCAATTGAGAAAATAAGGCAGAGAATCAATAATAAACAAGATAGTTTAATATATTATATATTTATGTACAAAATAAAGTGCAAAATCATACAGTACAAGAATGAGATCCAATAGGTAATGAGTTACAAAGGTTTTTTGTTTTTGCTTTTGTTTTTAACCAGGCCTGTGATTTTGTTGTTTGAGATCAAAACAAGAACTGGCTTGAGAAACAGAGCAGGCCTTTTTCATTTCAAATTTGCAGGGCCTTCTGGTTTGGTCAAAGCTTCATCATTATAGGGAAGCATTGCTGCAGGTGTATAATGGGCCTTCAGCTTCTGGTCTTAAGAAAGTTTCCCAGTTATGCTATAACACATTTAACATGTATGGGACTTCCTGCCATCTAGAGAAGAGGGTGGAGGGAAGGAGGGAAAATTCAGAATAGAAGTGAGTACAAGGGATAAAATAAAAAATTACCCATGCATTTGTACTGTCAAAAAAAAGTTATAATTATAAAATTAAATTTTAAAAAATCCAAATTAAAAAAAAAAAAAGGAAAGAGCTTCACAACAAATAATCACTGCATTAGGGTGCTTGACTATGATTTATCCTGCTTTAATAGGGAACAGAAAGGGTACAAAGAAAGCAAAGAGAATGCAGCAGGGTCCATTTAGATGACCAGGAAATGTAGAAAACTCCCTCAAAGTTGTCCCTAAATTATTTTTAGCAGTTTAAACAGAATGATTGCATGAATGATATCATGGAGAAGGTCCTAAAATCATATTTAGTACACTATAACAAATATAGAAAGTGAGGCCAAACTGAAATATTAACTGAAATACATGTTCATTGAATGGAATGGATTTTTGCTAACATTATTTTCTTTTTTAAATTATTATTAAATTTTATTTTTAAATTGTCGAATAAAATAAGCATTTCCATAACATAATACAACAAACATATAAATTGCAAGTGTATTTTGCATGATTTGTTTATTATTTTCAAATACACAATAAAATTAATAAATAAGAAAAAAGAAAGAAAGAAAGAAAGAAAGAAAGAAAGAAAGAAAGAAAGAAAGAAAGAAAGAAAGAAAGAAAGAAAGAAAGAAAGAAAGAAAGAAAGAAAGAAAGAAAGAAAGAAAGAGCATGAAGTAGTTAAATGACTTGCTAGTGTTCACATGGCTAGGACATATCAAAAGTGGAAATTGAACCCAGGACTTCCTGATGCCTAAGCTAGCACTCTGCTTTTGCTCCAGGTGGTTTGGTAACCAACTTTAATTTGCATTCAGACTTTGCAAATGGCCAGGGAGCATTACTCTGAGGACACTAAATGGGGAGGAAAATGTGAATTTCCAACTTAAACAACCTCTAATATTTACCTTGACTTGGGGGAGGGAAGGACTGTTTTCATTTGACAATAATTTTAATTAACAAAAAGAATTAGTCTTAATTAGAGCCATGGGTCTTATGAATTTTCCTTTCTTAAGGCTAGAGATGCTGGCAGCTTTTTATGATACAGAGGAAGGAACCTTGACTTTGGGGCCAAAGAATGTGGGTTCAAATCCTAATGTTACTACTTAATGCTTATATGACTGAGCAATTCACTTAATCTTCCTAAGCCTTGGTTTTCTCCTGTGTAGGGTGAGGAGGATTAACCTAAATTATCATGAAATTTCCTTAAACTTTTTAGTTTTGATCAGGGCTTCTTACTGAACACAAAGAAAATATTAAGGTTAAGGGATAGGTGGAGGAGAGCCACCTAAGGAAGAGTTAAATAATTCTACAAGTAATACATAACATGAAACTGGTCCATTATAAGAGTCCCATGGCTCTATACTCCTCTTCAGTCCTGCCATAGAAAGGCAGAGACAGAGAGAAGGAGAGAGAGATATAGAAGAGAAATAGAGACAAAAGGAGACAGGGAAGAGGAGAGGAAGAGAAAGACAGAAGCAAAGAATGGAAAATAGAGGAGAGAGAGGGAGGAGGAAGGAGAGAAAGGGAAAGATGGAGGGGGGAAGGAGGGAAAAAGAGAGAATGAGAATGAAAGATAAAGGGAAAGGGAGAGACACAGAGAGGGGAAGGGAATGAGAGTGAACATACAAACATGATAAGATTACTTTGAACCTCAAAAGCTGCCAAATGCAATTCTCAGCTTTCTTTTGTTACTGTAGAAACCCTTTCAGGTTGAGACACTATTTGCCAAGTTCAGTCCTAGAGTGAGTTTTTGTAGCTCACCAAATGAAGTTAGAGTTCATAATGGCAACACCTACAGATCAGAAGCTGTAACAAGACTGGTGAGTGCAGCAGGAATGAATAATTACAACACTACCGCAGGTACACTTTTTTTCTCTTAATACTCTGGTTCATTTGGAAAACTCAGCAGTGTTTAAAAATAACTTATTTAAGACTGTTGAAATGATGGAGTTATGCCTTTGAGCACTTTCTGTGACTGGATATTTCTTTCTCCCTTGTTTCCCAGTGAAGGAGGATTCACTTCTTTCTTGGGCATTTTCAGCCCTTTAGGCACCCCTGATCCCCGTGCACCCAGTCTGCATTGCCATCTCATTGATTTTCACAAATAAAGGACTGGGTCAAATGCTGATGACTCATGGGCTCTTACTTCCCCTCCCATGAAGTTGACATCATCTTTCCTGTGCCCAGAATAGATGCCACAGCAACAGTAACCCCAGCCTTTGGCGTCTGTTGCCACCAGTGTGCATGCTCCGTCAGATACTACTGTGTTCATGGAATTGTGAAAGCCCAGAAAGCAGGATGATAAATTCCTCATTACTGCAAGGTTACAAATATGTCATGATGCCATTGCAGCTGTATCATAAACTGGTTTAATTCTTAAGTTTAATTTCTCACTATGACTTTTCCCTTAAGGAAATTTGGGTGTCTTCAGGAACTCAACAAGAAAACTTATATTGGGAATAATCACAAAGGTCCATTCTCTGCCACCTATTAGTCCTTGAACAAGAGGCACTTGACCTGTCTGATTTTCAATTTGATTATCCATAAAAGGCATTGAACTAATATTAGGAGTTTCTTAACTTGGGATTATGAATTTGGTTTTTTTAATATTTGGATAACTGTATTTCAATATAATTAGCTTCCCTTGTAATCCATTTTATTTTATGCATTTAAAATCCATAGATTTTTATCAGCCTGGAACTAGAGTAGTTAAATGGAGCAGTGACTAGAGCCCCAGAAGTCAAGACCTGAGTTCAAATATATGACCTGAGACAATTAACACTTACTAGCCATATGACCCTGTGCAAGTCAATTCCAGTTGCCTTACAAATAAAATAAAACAACCAAACCAACAAAAACTACACCTGAATGTAAGAACTCCTGGAATAGATCTCTCAGGTATGAAAATTCTGTGACGTTTAGGGGATTTAAAGTCATTCAGACATGGTTTCAAATTCTACCTTAGACATATGCTCTTCAATTTCATCATCTGTGAAATGGAGCTAATTAAGAGCACCTACCTCTCAGGATTAATGTATATAAAGCGCTTTGTACACTTTCAAATTTTACATAAATGTGAGTCAACTTTACTCTTGGTGGTAGTGGGAGTAGCAGCAGCAGCAGCAATGACATTGTGATATTCAGTTTGAGTGGCATTGTGGCTTAATGTATAAAATGCATTTTAACTTTTGTGTAAAATGAGAGGTTGAAGGTAGTCGTTAACAACTTCCTCTGCTCTAAATCCAAAATCTGTATTTTTGCTTATTAGTGGCTGCCAAGTGTCTAGAAAGGATCACTTGAGCGTTTGAAAGTTCTGTGGGCCCAGGAGTCATAACCATAGCTGAAAAGACTTGGCTATTTGATATTAGGTTTGATTATCTCTGTTGAGGATTCAGCATGTGGTACCAGAAGGATAATAAGATTGAGGGGGGAATCACAGAACCTGGAATTTCAGTCCTATCACTATTTACTTAGCTATATCATCTTGGGTAAGTCACTTCATAGTCTTATCCCTATTTTATAAGAATAAAAATATCTTTACATGATGGAATTTGGTGAATATCCAAATTGTTGTTCAGTCGTTTTTCAGTCATGTCCATCTCTTCATGACCCTATTTGAGGTTTTCTTGGCAAAAATACTAGAGTGGTTTTGCTATTTCCTTCTCCAAGTCATTTTACAAATGAGCAAACTGAGGCAAATAGGGTTAAATGACTTATCCAGAGTCACATGGATAGTGAGTTTCTGAGGCCAATTTTGAACTCAGAAGATGAGACACTGTACCACCTAACTGTCCAAGGGTTATCAAGATTATCAAGGGGTACAGTACTATATGTGAGGTGATTTGAAACCATGAAGGATGATGCAAATGTGAGCTGTTGTTCCATTTGTGAGGTCCTCAAGAATAAAGACTGTTTCAGTTGTCCTATACCATACTCAGCTGTGTGTGTTGTATGTGTGTAGGGAGTGGGAGGTAGTGATGAACGGATGTCTGATGATGCTGATTATGGATGGAGACTTAGCATTGTTGCTGAGCAACTGGAAAGGGAATCTCCCACATCCTCCTCTCCCTTATTCTTCCCCCAAAGCATGTGGCCTGACTTAAACATGAGTAAACCCTCATAGGCTGGGAGTAAATCTTTCTTCCTCTCTCCCTTTTTCTCCCATTCTGCTTCTTGTTTCTTAGAGCATTTTCTAAGGACCTGTTTAGAACAGCATCGTAGTGAAACTAGGGAACAAAGTTCTATTCTCTGAGTCGAGAATTCGTTAATATTTTCCATGGAAGGAAGGGACTCTCCATAACTGTTAGGGGTGGTTTAGAAGCACTGTCATTTGCAAGTGCTCCTGCCCATTAACACATCATTTGCATGATCATTTGTGCTGGACTACATCTATTTTTCATCAAACTACATCTCTATATTGAGTCATCAGAAGGAATCCTTGTGTTCTTTTTAAAGGGGGATTTAAAAAAGTGATTAAATTCCAAGATCGTATAGATTTTCAGTTCTTTTCCAGCTTTCCTTCTTTGCCCCAGACCCCCCCCCTCCATCCCATTCAGGCTTTCTCCCTGCATTCTTTGAAATGGCTGCACCTTCAGGGGCATAATAGGCAGCAAGTAGAGAACAGATGCTTTAGGTGGTAGACTAGCCTTTCTGTTCTTTGATGCTGGGGAACACAAAGCTCTTGCCTCTTTGCTTGATTCGGCCTAGGGGCATAGCAGCCCTACAGGATTGATTAATAGCTATTCCTGGATGCCATGGCTAAGTGAATGTTGTTGATGTTTCTTTTGACAAATTTTCAAAATTTCGAAACTTGAAGCCAACTGAATTCTAGCCAGGGAGTCCATAAGTCTCCTGAATGTCTCTAAAGCCACTCTTTCTCAATCCTATACTTAATCATTTTCAGCCAACTCACTGCAGCACTTCTTAGCTCTTTCCTCACTTTCCCCATCAGAACCTGTCCCCTGCTTTAAAAACAAACAAAAAACCCAGAAGATTTAATTTAAAAAAAATTTAGACTATACATGTACAAATCATGTTAAACAAATTTCCATACTAGTCATGTTGTGAAAAAAGAATCAGAATCAAAGAGAAAAGCCATGACAAACAAAAAACAACCAAAATAGTATGCTTCGATCTGTATTCAGACTCCATAGTTCTTTCTCTGGATGTGAGTGACATTTCCCATCATAAGTCTTTAGTTTAAAATCTTAAAGAATTCTGGAACCTGTAAAGAAAGACCAGGACTGCCTCTCTGCAAAATGCTGTCACCTTTCCTCACCTTTCCCTCAGGTAATCCCTCTCAATATAATTTTGCCCTCAACAAAGAATCTGAAACTCTTTTACACTAAAACTTGTAAAAGACTGGTGGTTTAAGTATCATCCCTTCTAAGAGTATTTGTATTTATTGAATGAGAAAGGTCAGCTTGCTGGTGAAGGTGGTATTTGGGGAAGGACAGAAGGACTTTTCTCTGGACCTCTCAATGTTACCCTCATCTACTATCTAAATACTTGTAAGTGTGGCCATGGAAATGACTCATTCATAAATGAATGACAGTCTTAGAGTCTGCAGAGAGTTTCTTTGAGGAAGCTGAGATTGAGAATACTGATTTGTTGATCTCTCTGCTTTTGGAGGCAAGAATTAAGAGCAAGTGGACAGAGATTAAAACGGAGTGGATTTCTGTTGGACATCAGGAAGAATCTGAAACTCACAGAGGTTAAAACTCTGGAATCAACCACTGAGAAGGGCTGCAAGACTGTGTTTTAGGAGATCTTTAAGACAGATCTGCTATGATATGAGGCCTTTCCTAGTTCATGGTACAATCCTCTGTTCACCTCTTCTTTATTTCCTCTAACTTAATCTGTTAAGGGAGGAGAACTTTCCATAAAAGACTGCTTAGCATATGCAGAATCCTCTGTGAAGGGAGAGTATTCAGTCTCACACCACCCCCAACCATGAACCTTACATTCCATAGAGACTTGACCTTGCTTGTCATAGGAAGCCAGTGTGCCATAAAGGGGAAAGAGCACTGGGACAGGAAAGTTTGGAGGGTTGAATTCAATTCCTAGTTTGCCCTTGGGTGTAAACGTCTGTTTTCTCCTCCATAAAATGGGTATCATAATATTTGTACTATCTACCTTATGGAGGAGAATGTTCTAGAACTTGTCAATGCATGTCCTTCCAGTTGTCACCTAGATCTGTTGGAATGAGCCTATTTGAGTGGGAGGGGGAGGATTCAAGGGAATTGGGTTCATCTTTCAGCTCTGCTCCCTTGGGCAGTAACTAGTTAAGTAACCTCGTCAGCAAAATGAACTGGTTGGATGGAATGATCTCTAATGCCCCCTCCGAATCTCAGTTAGGATGTTATGAAATTAAAAACTTCAATGCTATGACATAGTGGAAACAGCTTCAGATTTGGAGCCAAATCTTCTGGCTCCAAATACCAGCTCAGCTACTGAGTGACCTTGGATAAGGTGTTTAATCTGTCTGTGCCTCAGTTTCCTTGTCTATAAAACTAGGGAATTTGGACTCCTTGATCTCTAAGATCTCTTCCAGTACTAAATTTGTAATCTTATAATCCCTGAGTTGTCAAAATATATCTATTCTAGTGTTTAGAAAAAGACTGTCTTTTATATCTTTCTTTCTTTTTGTAAATGTCATTGCTGCCTTTGAATCTGTCCTTTACAATAGATGAGGGTAAAAAAGGAATGGAGATGTTGATTTGATTTTTTTTTTAAAATCAGTGCTGCTCTCCCTCCCTGCCCTCCGCCTCACTGGTCCCCTGGCCTTAGGCATTTCTGTATTCCCATTCAATGTGTCCAGCTTCCTAGGATGGAGGTGACCTAATTGGAGGAATCACTTTAGCCAGCGTCCTCCAGTTTGAATGCCAATTTTTTGGAGGCTGTCCACTAATTACCCCCATTGCTGGGTAGAAAACTCTGTCTGCCTCTACTTTTAAAATCATTGTGCTTGTCATCTCCAGGCTTCTTTTAATTAAGTTGATTAATTTGCACTGGAAAGAGATCTCCTGATTCAGCTAGTATATTTTGTGTATAGACTCCTCAGAAAACACCTGGCAATTTTTCTGAGTGACAATAAGAAAACCTAGTCTGAAAATGATTGTTTCAATTACTGAACTCTCTCCCCCACCACTTTACCTTTAAAAATAATGATGATGATGAAAATAATAATAAATGGATAAGCTTCAAAAAGGGAGCTTTGTATTTTGCCCACAATTCCATACCTGTTTTACAACACAAATGTGCACATGAACAATACTTGATAATTTCCCTTTATGTACTTAAAAAGAAGAAAACAAACCATACCAGTTCCTAATGGACCCTCAAATTGTTCTTTGGCAAACATGAAATATTTTAATTGCATGTTTTTATTTATTATGGATTTGCAGATAGTACCCAGAAGAGATTTGATAGAGTATGGCAGACTATGTTTTTTTTTAAAAATGAGAATGAACAATAGTGCAGTGATTTTATTTTCAAAATTTTGTTGCTGATCCCAGGCACTGTGTAGAGAAGTGTCAAAATGGGAAGTGAACCTCAATTGGTTTAGAGAAAGGGAGAAAAAGCCTACTAAAACAAAAAATAAAAATAACAAACCTGAGTTTGAAGAGATTAGAAAAAGAATCAAAATGCAAAAGCAGTTACCTGGTCTGATTTTTTTTTTTCCCTTTTCAAGGTTTTGTAGTTCATTTATTGGGAGACCAATTAAAATTCCCTGGGGAGGAGGGAGAGAGGAATGCCTTAGTTTGCTCATTAACAAAGATGTTGTTAACTTTTACTTGGTGGTCTACTTGGCATCCACAGAGCAGGTTGTGTTTTAAAATGGCATCTCCAGGTTGGTAGGTTTGTTGCCCAGTATTTCTTTTCTTCCCATTCTCCCCTATCCCCTTCTTCTTTCTTTTCTTTTTTTCTTACAAGGTTCTGGAATCAAATAGGAGTGGGAGGGAGAGAGGGGGCATGGTAAGAAACTGCAGGTAGCCCTAACAAAGCCAGCCTGCCTGCTTTTAGCCAGAGAACAGCAGCTGGGAAGGGAAGAGGAGAGCAGCTGTGGTTATGCTATTAGTCATTCCATGAAGAAATGGATTTGATAAATAATAAAACATTGATATTAACAACAGATGTTTGGGGGTCAGTTGACTCTGATAAGAACTCCCAGTTAACTGTGTGTAAGATGAGGGGTGCACATGCGTGTGTGTGTGTGTGTGTGTGTGTGTGTGTGTGTGTGTGTGTGAGAGAGAGAGAGAAAGAGAGAGAGAGAGAGAGAGAGAGAGAGAGAGAGAGAGAGAGAGAGAGAGAGAGAGAGAGAGAGAAATTTAAAAACACCACTAATCTCTCTTTTCCCCTGAAAAAAAAAATGTGTTGTTTTTTTTAAAATGGAAATAAGACTGTTCATACACTTTTCGACTAGGAGACTGCATATTATAAAGGGAACTTGGAAGTCTGCAAGAATGCTCTTCCTATTTAATTTGGGCCCCACCCTTTAAATTTCAGACAATGCTAAAACTCACTTTGCTTTCCTGCCTTTTCATTTTGATAACTGTTTTGATTTGGAAAATACTATGCCTTGCACTACATTTCCTTTATGATGATTTGCTGTGCTGTTCTTATCATTCACCTTAAATCCTTGATAAGAGCATTTTAAAAATGAAATTGCTACCTGACACTATTATAAAGTCTAGGCTTGAAGCCAAGGGAGAAACAGGAATGTCCGGGGGAGAGGGAGTAGGGGGAGAAAAGCAAAGCTGAATTTAGAGAAAGAAGAGATTCAAAGGAACTGTAAAGGGAGAACTTCCTGTCTGCTTCTGCCTCCTGTACTTAGGTCCTGTGTGTGTGTGTGTGTGTGTGTGTGTGTGTGTGTGTGTGTGTTTTAAATGGTGAGTGACTGACTTTCATGTTCCTTCATGTTTCTCCCCATGCTATTACTGAATCACTTCCTTTACCCTCCTGCCCATCATCTTCCTCTTTAAACAAAATGTGTTCTTTCTGAGGTTTGATACAATGAAAGCAGGAGTTCCCATGACTCTGGATCTGTAGTCCAGGTATTCTAAACCTGGGGTCCACGAATTTGTTTGGTTTTTTGTTGTTGTTCAATATTTTATTAAGTGCAATTCAGCATAATTCTCTCCTTTGTAATCCAATGTATTTTATTTTTTGTATTTATAAACATTATAAGAAAGGGTCAGTTCATAGGCTTCACCATACTGCCAAAATGGAGCAAGGAGAAGGGAATATCACACCAAAAAATGGTGAGGAGTCCCTGAACCTGAGCATGCAGGTATGAATTATTTTAGTTAACCCTCTATGTCCTTATAGCCCTCATAGCCCATCACCTTCTGCCCAAGACAGAACATACCAGAAAATCATTTAGTGTAGTGGTGGGCAGCTTTAGAGGAAATTCTCTAATTATAATTTTTATGGATAGATATATTATATGTCAGGAGATGGCTGGTTATCAAGAAGAGGCATCAGTTGGGATACCAGTAAACAGAAGTAGCTGAAAGAACGGGTCATTTTTATTGAATATGGTGGACTTAATGGACTCTTGCCTTAATAACTCATATGGTAGTGTGAAGACACTTCTTCCCCCCATAATGGGGCTACTACCCTGATCTCTTTCATCGCACTCTCATTGTTTCATGGTTTTTCGTTGTTTGTATTATTATGGTGGATATAGAACTTAAAATGTTGTAATAACAAATACCCAAAGCTCATGTGGGGGAAGATAAGTCTCATAAGAGACTTTATTCTGTGGGACTCACAGCTTCTTCCCCTGGTTTAGACATCATCGTGAATAAAAGAGGGAGGAGGAGAACCAGAATGTAAGCTAGAGGGACTGTTTTTAAAGCAGCTTGATGAAGCTGTGGATTGAGTGTTGGACTTGAAATCAGAAAGACTTGGATCCAAGCTGTGTAACCCCGACCATTCCTTCCATTCCTCATCTGTAAAATAGAAACAACAATAGCCTACACTGGGATTCTTCTAAGGATCAAATTATATACAATATTTTGTGAACTTTAAAACATTAAATTTTTCTTATTGTTATTTGTGTCCCTTCCACCCAGTACAGGATACGGTAATTGTAGGGGTTTAATAAATGCATGTTGAATTAATTTAAATTGAATGAATACATTGAGTCTTTTGAGGGATGGAGGATGGAGACCTAAGAATTTTTGTCCACAGTTATTGAGAGACAGAAGAAACACTCTTGTGCCATCGTCCTGCTCATAGCCCTGGTGAATCTGGAGAGAACTGGCAGAGGTCACAGACAAGTCTGGGTCACAGTTCCAGTGGTTTCAATAGCGATTGTGTTCAATGTATCTCCCCCTCCTCCAAAAAATCTAACCCTCCATCAAAATGACTGCTTTTGGAACTGTCTTGTCTCTTTTGAGCAGGGACTGGAGACAACTAGACAAGGTTCGGTGGTAACGAATAAAGAAACATTACTTTCTGAACACAATCTTCTGTTACCAGTCACTTTTCAACAGACATTCAATCAAAATGCTAATCGCCGCGGCAACAAGGGACTGCAGTTATTGTAATACTAATTGATTGGTTGGAGGGTGGGTTTTGATAAGTGCAGCTGAAGATTTCTGAAATATGATTCTCTTTAATTACAGTGACACTAATAAAAATGAACAAATGATTTAATGATGATTTCCTGGGTAATGGCTTAAAGATTTTTGTTAGAGCTTAAAATGCGATATGGTGAAAAATTAACTTAAAAATAAAGCCCTGGTGGGTGGCCCAGGTTTTAGCCAGCCTCTGGGCTCTCTTATCTCATGTAGACAAATCAAGACATCCAACATTTTCCAGTAGGAAATTTTAGAATTTGCTCATAGAGGAAGTCAGTACAAAGGCCTGTCCTTCATGTTTCAGAATAGTACTTCTGACACAAGATGTGTAAAACAAGATTTTTGTTCCCAAGAGTGGGGATTGGGTTGTAGTAAGTCATTCACATTCTCTCCTTTGGTCTCTCTGCTAAACAAAATCACATATAGTTGGAGCCTGTTTCTTGGAGGAATAGAAGATGGACAGTGACTAATGCTATAATAATAAAAGGTGAAATGAAGTGGAATACGAAGAATCGGGTGAAGGTAGCTTTATCTACTGAAGATCCCCCTCAAATTCATTCTGCGAGGGTAGTGCCAATATAGGGGATGGCTGATAGGAGATTTGTAATTCAAAATGTCTGACTTGTACTTCTGAATACAAGGCAGAATGAAGGTGACTAAGCCATTTGGAGATGGACTTTGCAAGCTGAGCTTCTCCAGCACTGTATTCTAATAAAAATAAATTTCACCCAAAGATGGGTTTTTTAGAAACCCCACTATGGGGGCTTGTTTAAGAGGTCACATATAGATTTCAGTGTCAGTGTGCTGGATGATAAAATATAGGGATGTCGGTTTAGAGCTAGAAATGACCATTTAAGTTAAACTTTCACTTTATAGATGAAAAAACAGTCCCATGAAGGTAAAAGGAGCTAAGATTTGAACTCCATTTCTATAATTCTTAAATTCAACATTCATTTCACCATACTACCTGTGTCCCCCATGTCAATTTATCTAGTTCAGAAGGATGATTACCTTTTTGCGTATCATAGACCTCTTGGGCACTCTAGTAAGTCTGTAGATCCTTTCTCTGAATCATGTCCTCAAATGCATAAAATAAAATACAGATGATTGCAAAGGAAACAAATTCTATTGAAATATAGTAGTATGTTTTTTAAAACCAAGTTATGGACCCCAGTTTATAAATCTTTGATTCTAGTCTAAGTCCCACTTTTGGCAAATTTCTGGGTCTTGTTGAATATAGGCTTCCCAGTTCTCATTGGGTTTACCAAGATGAGGAAAACTATTATTCCTCATATGTTTTCCATCTTCCTATCTATAATCTGGAGTGTACCCTAAAAGAGTGACCCAAGCAGCAAGCAGATGGAGATACTGAGCAAGGCTAGCTTAGTGCCTGCTTCAGGCTGGGGCCTATGTCCACTTTTGCCTTCTTTGCACCTTAGAAGATTGAACTCCTAGGCACTTGGTTATCATGTTCTAATCTTCACCTTCTTTTGTTTGCATTTCCAGAAAGGTTTGGATGTTAAGGAGGCTGGAGGAAAGATTCTGAGCCCCTTTTGTTCCTCTCCTCTCAACTTCAATTTTTTTTTTTTTCCTTTTGAATTTGCTGGTATTCATTTGTAAATATTAGCCAGTCCCTTTGTTTCTCTTCCCTGAAAAATAAAGGAGGTGGGGTAGGCAGATTTTGTGAAGTAGAGGCTGGGGTGGGTGCATTTCTGACAAATTAATTGGTAAAGGAGAACAGAAATCAGATTTTTGTTATTGGGGTGGGGGGAGCTTAATTGGGGTGGAGAGACAGCACTAGCCTTCCTTTCAATTTGTCAAGCTTTCTTTCAAAAGATCTGCCAAAGAAGAAAGGGTAATTAATAGGCTTGAAGTCATTTCCGATGTGTCAGTATTTCTGCCTTGCTTCCAAGTGATAATGTTCACAGGCTCCAGGCCTCGAGGGAGCCTTCCATCTTATTAACTTGTCTAGGAGAAACAGTGAGTGGGGACAGCTTGGGCCAGTGGGTGACAGGAAATAAAGATTTGTGGTGTACTGAGCTGTAAACACTGGGGCCTAGTGAGTAAAAGAAGACAGAGAGAGAGATTGGCTTCCATCTCCCCCACCACACTGAGCAATACCTGGGGTCCCTTGGCTAAGTATTTGATAACTTCGCATTTGGAAGTTATCAAAAGTTCAAACTAAAAGGAACTGCCGGTTGATTTGTTTAATTTTTTATGGAGACATTCTCATGAAGTATATACATGCTGTGCTTGGACTTGAGAAGACCTACATTCAAATTCTGATTCTGCCTAGATAGGAAAGAAAGGAGCATTTATATAGCACTTACTATATGTCAGGCACTTTACTGAGTGTTTTGAAAATGGTATCTCATTTGATCCTTATCAAAACCCTGGGAAATAGATGCTTTTATTACTCCTATTTTATAGTTGAAGAACTGAGGCTTAATTATTATCAATATTTATATATACTTAATATACTTATATATAAATTATACATAAATAAATATATAATATATATACTTAGTTAATATTAATTAAGTGCCTTGCTCAGGTTCACAAAGTTGGTAAATATCTGAGTCCTATTTTAACTCAAATCTTCCTGTCCAGTATTCTACCTTAATAGAAAAAAACATGAGCTCTTTGGAGTTAAGGACTCATAGATTGTTGTTTTTTAATGGTTCTGTTGTTGCTAGATTTTTACTCTTTAGCATATTGTAGGTGCTTAATACATGCTTAAATTGAATTCAGTCACTAGCTGTGGGAGACCACAAGCAAATCATTTCACCATTCCTGGGATTCATTTTCCTCCTATTGTAAAACTGGGGTAATTTCTCTAGGACCTAATTCACAGAGTATTTAATGAGTTTCAAGAGAAATAATAATGTGAGTAAAGCTCTTTGAAAACTTGAATGTACTACAGAAGTGTCTCTTATTATTATCATTATTTCAGGTCTTCTCATCTCCACACTGGCAGTTCAGCAAAATACAGTTCTGGGACCAGTAACTCTCTTGCTATTACTATCCCTTTGTTTTTAGATTGTGAACTAGTATATAGTTTTTCCTGTTAATAGTATTATTATGAAGAGGAAAATGTATGACTTTCATAGGGATGTCAGTCTAAAGTTCATTCAAATTCCAGCTCCCTCATGTTATATGAGGAGACTGAGACCCCAAGAAGTTAGGTGAGTTTTATGTCACTCACCTTTTATATAGTAATTTAAGATCTGCTATGTATTTTACAAATATCTCATTTTTGTCTTTACAATAACTATGGTAGGTAAGTAGGTGCGCTCTCTCTCTCTCTCTCTCTCTCTCTCTCTCTCTGTATGTATATATATATATATATATATATATATATATATATATATATATATATATATATATATATATATATATATTTTTTTTTTTTTTTAAATTTTTTGCTGAGGCTGGGGTTAAGTGACTTGCCCAGGGTCATACAGCTAGGAAGTGTTTAGTTTCTGAGGCCAGATTTGAACTCAGATCCTCCTGACTTCAGAACTGGTGCTCTATCTGATGTGCCATCTAGCTGCCCCAGTAGGTGCTATTTTTATCCCCATTATACAGATGAGGAAACTGAAAAATAAAGATAAAATGACTAGCCTAGGATCACAGAGCTAGTGAATGTGTGAGGTGGCATTTGAACTTGGATTTCCAGACCCAATGTTCTATTCTCTGGGCCACTTAACTGTCTCTAAAGGTCACTCCTGGCATGTCAGAGACAAATCTCTTGTTTTGCATCGTCTCTTTTTTCCAAATCCTTACCCCTACCAATCTCCTTTAATCTCTGACTCTATTTTTAAGAGCGATATCCTTCAGTGCCCTTGGTTCAGGCTTCCTGTTGCACTCAGTCTGTAGCAGCTGACTGTTTCATAGACCTAAATGTCATCTTCATTAAGAAGTATGTATTAAGTGCCTAATTGTGCATGTCACTCTCTATGGCTTTGTGCCCGTGCTGATAAACATGCATGAGCTTTACTCTAGAGCAGTCTATGTGTGTATGTGTATGTGTGAACGTGACTCCTTTTGCCTGGAACATGCATTCCTGAAAATTATCTCGTACAGAAAGCAACATGGTGTCGAAAGCAGAGTATTGGAGTGAGGAAATACTGGCTTCAGTTTCCACCTTATTCACTTGTATGAATCTGAGGTCATACTTAGAGCCTTTATATAGTACTTTAAGGTCTGCTACATGTTTTACAATATCTCATTTTGTCTTCGCAATAACTGTGGTAGGTAGGTAGGTGCTATTTTCTTCTTCTTAATCTCTCTAAACCTCAGTCTCCTCATCTGTAAAACCTGTCAACCTTGCCCATAGAGATGGGGGATGGAAAGTGCTTTTTGTGGGCTTTATTATTCCTGTTGGTTTAGTTTGTGAAGATGTCATGCTCTTTTCCCCATGACTCATGTTGTCATTTCAGAGATGCCTGTCTCATCATCTTGATTTTATTTGTAGTGGGTGATTCCTATGTTAGCTTCAAGTTTTTTGCTCACCTCTTCCCTCAAGCAGTAAATGATCTATAAACCTCCCTTTCAATTCACTAGCAGAAGTCCTACTTAAAATTGCCTTTGGGATGATGTGAATAACCTTCACTGTCCCCATCCCTGCCTTCTAAGTCTGAATCTTTCTTGATCAGATTCTCCTCAAACCCATCTCAGTCTCCCTTTCATCCCTCTCCAGAATAGAGTGGCCCTCATTAAGCAGAGTGAATTTTCACAATTCTCTTTCCTGTAGGTAGCCTTAGATACCCAAAAGCCCCTTTCTCACCTCTCCACCACCACCACTATTCCCCCTGTCGCCCTGTTAGAGCTGGGCTTGTTGAGTCTAGCACATCTGTCCCCAAAAGATGGCATCTGGAGCCAACCACAAATAGACCTGGGGTCTCGGGATGCCTGTGGACGCTGAGCCCCTGTCCTTCAGTGTCTCTGCTCTGATACAGCTTTGTGGACTCAGTTGGCAGAAACGTTTTAGCTTTTGACTCAATGTCCCTCTTTGGTTTGTACCGTTTGGGGGAAGATGGAGCATCAAGTAGGGATGGACCCATCAGTAGAGTAACTGCAAGCTCTAATAGTGGGCTTGTGCCAAGTAAATATCACTAATACCACAAAGACCTGGGGGGTTAGCATGGGAGGGGGGAAGATTGTTTAAACCAAGGAGGGAGGAATCATCTTAATTATTTGTGGTCATTCCTGTGGGGACAGAAAATGAATAGTGCCTCCTCCACTGGCTCCAGCCCCTCCTCTCCTCGCTCTCTCTCTTTCTCCTTTGTCTGGGCACACATTATTTCAGAACCAATTAGAAGAAACCTCAGTAGGATTGAAAGAGTTGATGCTTCAGACAGATTCAGCTCTGTAAATGTTGTCGACCCTGGGAAAAAAAAAACAAAAAAAAACTATAGATACACAAATAAATAATGTTGAAAGCCGGGAACTGGGAATGAGTGACTGTTGCAGTGTTGAAAAAAACAGAGAGGCAATGTCTTAATTCATGGAGCCTCTGACCAGTTCTCTGGCCTAGATTGGGAGGGAAGTCCCCAGCTTGAAGTGGGGAGGAGGACAATGTACCTTTTTCCTTCTCATTTGTCACAAAAGTGCTCAAAAAGTAAAAACTGAGTTCAGAAAATCTAAGATAAATGATTGGCCTTCTCAGTCAAATGCAAGCTATTTCCCACACACTGTTATTTTTATTATTTAAATAGCAAGACTTGGATTTTGGGGGAAAGAATATTGCCCTTTTTTTGACCTAAAGGGTGATTTTTAAAACTTTGTTTGTGAAACTTAGGCAAAATCCCAGGATTCTTCTCACCTCTCCCTTGTAACTTTTTCCCCCTGGCCGAGTGAAAAATTTAGAAAATTACAAAACAGAATATTGTGTAATTATAATGACCAACCCTGACTCTAGAGAAGAGATGAAAAAAAATGTACTTTCCTTCATCTCAGAGGTGGGAGGCTATGGATATGGAACATTGTATATACTCTCATGTTCATTCAATGTATGACCATATGGCACATCCCCTCTTCCATCTATATTGTGTATATCTTGTTTACTTTACCTTTCCTTTATTTTTTTTCATATGTATTTTTTTTAGTATGTGAGGGCATCTAGCTGTCACAATGGATAAGAGCACTGGGTCTGGAGTCAGGAAGACTCTTCTTCATGAGTGCAAATCTGGTCTCAGACACTAGCTGTGAGATCCTGGGCAAGTCCCTTTATGCTGCTTACCTCAGTTTCCTTATCTGTAAAATGATCAGAGAAGGAAATGGCAAACCACTCCAGTATCTTTGCCAAAAAAAAATCAGATGGTCATGAAGGATTAGTCACAATTGAAATCACTTCAGTAACAATAACAAAATATCTTGTATATACAGAATTATTTGCATGTTTTCTTCTCTCTTATAATATAAATTTCCTAAGGGCTGGAACCCTTTTTTCTATTTCTTTGTATCTTCAGTGCTTTGCATAGTGCCCAGCACTTGATAGATGTTTAATAAATGCTAATTAAAGACCAACTGTGAGTTAATTTGTTGAACTTTTTTTTTTCTTTATTACTTCTTATTAAAAGAGATGACACTCTGAGTTGAGGAAGAAAGAGGAATGTAAGCAGAAATTAGGGTTATAGTAAACATTTATTAAGTACCTACTGCATGCCAAAAGTACTGTTCTAAGTGCTGAGGATACAAAGGGATAGTCCCTGTCCTAAAAGAACTTGGAATCTAATGAGAAAGTCAACAAGCAAATGAAAATGTTCAAAACAAACTGTATACAGAATAAATCGGAAATAATTAAATGAGGAAAGGCACTACAATTGAGAGGTTGGGAAAGTCTTCCTATAAAAGATGCAATTTTTGTTAGGATTTAAAGGAAGCCAGGACACAGAAATAAGAGTGAGTATTCCAGAAATAGGGAACAGAATTTTGCTAGCAAAGATGACAATAAAATTAGAGGTTTTTTTGTTTGTTTGTTTGTTTTTTTAAGATAGGGAAGTTCTTTATCTTTACAGTGTCAAAGTTGAGTGTGGTTTCCTTCAGAGTAAGTTTGGGGTATGGAAGAGTAGATTGAACATATAGTAGAGAATAGAAATAGTCCTAGAATCATTTCTGCAAATGGAGATATAGGAAAATAAGTCCCTCCAGGTGCTTGTTTATTATTTTTCCCTCTTAAAGAGTACAGTGAGAGTAGACAACTTGTACATTCAGATGTATCCTACTTGTCCCATCTTCCAATAAGAGATTGATTCATCTCTGCCCTTCATAGAGTATGTTGTGAATGGATAGACTGAACACCCTCACACCAACATATTTATAATGGTAGATCATGGGATGATGGATTCAGAGCTGGAAGGGACCTCAGTGTTCACTTAAATCAACCCTTTCATTTTATAGATGAGGAAACTGAGCAACTTGTACAAGATTGCATAAAGAATAAGCCCTAGATATTAGATTCAAACCTGGGTCCTCCAACTCCAGAGTCATGATACCACAGAAATTTCTTCACCAAGTGGGAGTGTTGGGAAGAAGAAAAGTATGGTAGAATAGGATTGAGAATGGGGAAGAGAAGAAGGTATGCAGCTAAGAGACTGAATTTTTAAATCATTTTTCCAATAAAAATGAGAAAGAGTAGTTATTGTCACAAGAATGGTCTAATTGACACCTGTGATTTGTTTAAAGGAACATTTTTATTTATCCATTTATTCAAAGTGCATCTAAATTTAAATAATAATTCATTTCTGATAAATAGCATGATTCTAGTTAAGAGAAAGAGATAGTGGCAACAAAGAACAGGCACGAGAGTGAGCTGATTTCCATTCTTGGTGCATTCTTGGATGAGGATGGAGAGTGGAAAGGAGGCAGGGAGCCATATTATCACTCATACTATAGTAAAAACCTCTATGTGTGAGGTTGCAATGGGTTATCTAAGGGTTTACTTTTCCATGTCTCCAGCATGAATTCTTCTTGCTAATTGCCTACTGATTAATTGAGAGACAGCTTCTGCTAATATTGGACTTGAAGACCAAGTTATCTGCAGTTTCCAATTTGTGTGTGTATCAAAGTGGGTAGGTATGGGAGGAGGGTGGTGAAATGTAGGATTGTCTTGCTAGGTTGCTGTATCCTCCTTTTTAAATGCCCAAGTGAAGACTTGAAGAGGGTGCTGGCATTTTCTTACTGCTCTCAATCTGTGATCCTGTGCATGTAAAGTGAGGGGTCTGGGCAAGTGTTATGTGCTACAAATTTACAAGCTTATGGACAGATGGGTAAAAAGAGGAAAGTTGGAGATCCCTTATATTTGTAAGTCTTTGATTTGAGTTGACGCCCTGGGTGCATTGGTGCCATTTATTTTCTGGATGATTTTGACTAAATGATTTTACCTTCTATTTTAGAGATCTCAGTTTCCTTATCTGTAAAATCACTGTCTTAGTTAGATAAGCTGACTTCTTAAGTTCTGGTCCACTCTAATTTCAGAGCTGTAGGTAGACATAACATCATTGATGCAAATGGAAAGGAAGTAGCAGGCCAATTGGGAAATTTATATTGGGCAAATGTCAGGAATCAAGTGTATGCAGCAAACTGAGCGCTTTTTAAATTTATGTACATAAACACACACCCGTCCACACACCCTGCAGGCTCAGCCATGTCTGCTCAAATACTTAGCTGTCAAGTGCAGGTGTGGAGGTTAATAGGAAGTCATTTCCCAGTTGGCCATTTGCTTCAGAAGCTTCTGACTGAGCTCAAAAGGTGGGAGGGAGGAGATGTAAAGTGATGATGTTAGTGCAGGCCAAGAAATCCTAGACTACCTTGAGGCAAGAAAGAGAGTGATAACCATCCCATTATCCTTTCTGCTTCTTCAGGACCCCATTTGGTGTTTTCTTGACAGAGGTACTGGAGTAGTTTGCCATTTTCTTTTACAGATGAGAAAACTGAGGCAAATAGGGTGAAGTGACTTGTCCAGAGTCACACAGCTAATGAGTGTTTGAGGCTAGGTTTGAACTTGGGTCCTCTAACTACTCTAGCTACCTAACTGCTCGCTTTATGGGCTGTTCCCTCTTTCTCAAAGAGAAGATTGAACAGAAACTCACTGTTCCTTTTCCTCAAGTGAATGACCTAGACAATTCACCAGGACAGGAGGCCTCTGAGCCCAAGATGAAGCCTTTGGCACCAGAGATGACTGTTCTTTTCCAATTGAAATGCTTCCCTTGTTATTACATTGACCAAGAAAGCTAGGCTAGTAATCAGAAATCTGGGCCCAGCCACTTTCTGGCTGGGCAACAGTGACACTCCAGTTTCCTCTTCTGTAAAGAAGGGATAATAATTCCTGTCCTTCCCTAACAGGAGGATCAGCCAAATGACCAGCAAGCATTTGTTAATAGCCTACTGTGTGCCAGGATGTGTGATCCCAAGCAAATCATAGCCTCTCTGGATCTTAGGCAGTTCTCTGAGGTTACACATTGCCTTGAAGTTATCAATCTGCATTGGGAGAGAGTTTCAGATTCATAAATTCCCAGAGAGCAAGGGGGAGAGGGAGACAGAGACAGAGATACAGAAAGAGAAAAATACATGAACCCACTTGGGATCTCCCCTCAGGGAGGTTATGGTTTAGTTAAAAGAAAAGAACAATGTTCTAAATTATAAAAGGGATGATGTTTTGAAGAATGATCAGAGTCAAGTGGGATTAATCAATGAATGCTTTCTGAAGAAGATGCGTTCTGAATAGTGTTTTGAAGGCAATAATGAATATGGAATTTTGATATTTGATATAGTAGTATGCTCTTTTACATAAGAGGCAGAATGGTAGCTTGACATGGTGTGAGATTAGCCCAGAGTCAGACATTTACTAATTGATAAACCCCCAAGTCTTGTTTTGTCATTTGTCAAATGAAGATATAATAACCTGGTAGAATTGTTTTGAGGAACAAATAAGACAATTTACTGTAAAATGAAATGCATTAATAAATTGTTTAAATGAGATGTTTGTAAAGCACATTATAAATCTTAAAGTATACTATGTTAGCTACTATTACTATTACTTTGCTATATAGTTTCTCGATGTATCTGATTTGATGTCTTCAATCATTCAGTAAGTTTTAGCTAAGTTTTTATAATGTCCCATTGTGTATGGTACACAAAATTATTCAGATATCATCCTGTCCTCAAGAAACATTTAACTAGGATGTGCACAAATTATCTGTAATGCAAAATTTTTGTCTTGGGATGGTTGGGTGTGCTGGTTAGAACATTATGGATGCTCTGAAGGATCAATCTGTTTGGTATGGTCATCATTTCTTTCCCTCCTCCCCAAGAAGGGACATTAAGTCTCTTCCCCATATTCATATTTTTAGGATTATGGAGAAATTGGAAATCTGAAATTTTTGTAAATCTGTCTTTGTTCCCTATGATGATCTCATTAACTAGTTGTGATCTTCTCTGATCTTTTACTTAGTTAATTTATAAAACCATAGGCAATAGGCAAACAGTCTTTAGAAAGTATCTTATCTTCTCCAATTCCTTCATCTTTTCCATGACTAAACAGTTGCCCAAAGTAGTTAAGAAATTTGCTCACTGGTCCTTAGTAAAAAATGACAGAATCAGGATTTGAACCCACATGTTCTAAGTCATAATTCAGTGCTTTTCCATAGTACTATGCTATCTTTCTTTTATTTATACATGTGATGTGTCTTTACTGGAAAGTCTTCTGAGGACAGGGATCTTATCTTCTTCACATCTACAATAAAACTGGTAGCTATGTAGCTCAATAGTAGAGTGCTGGGCTTAAAGTCAGGAAGACCTGAATCAAATTTAGCTTCAGACACTAGCTGTGTGAGCCTAGACAAGTCACTTAATCCTGTTTGTCCCAGTTTCCTCATCTTTAAAACGAGCTGGGGGAGGAAATGGCTGCTGACTCTGGAATCTTTGCCAGCAAAACCTCAATTGGGGTCACAAAGACTTGGACACAACGGAAATGACTGAACAACAACAGCAATAGTAGTAGGACCAAGCATAATTTCTTGTATAATGAGTGAGTGAATGAATGAATGAACTTATTAATTGAATTAATAAATTGAGTTCCCTTATTCTCTTATGCTTTATTCTTTCCATTTAAGTCCAATCAGACTCAATTGATTCTAGGTGGCCCAGAAATTGTCCCCATGTCTGATATCTCCCTGAGTTTTAGAGCTGAGATAACCTTAGTCTAGACCAAAAACAGCTACATACTTCTTGGAGACAATATGTGTTTTAATGTGGAGGAAAGTACAGTCAGACTTTTATGAAAATCCTGATCTTAGGTTTTTAAAAACTTTCTAGGAACCCTTGCCCCAATAGGTGTTCACTTTTTACAGTCTTTAAAACTTAACCACAGCCTTTATCATTCCACGAAGAAGTGTGGTGTTATCAGACTCAGATAGTAGATGGGCTGGCTGTTTTTGGTCCACTTTTTTTTTTTTTTTTTTTCTCCCATGCTGGCTGAGTTGAGCTGGGGAGAAAAGAGATCTAATTAGGAAGGAATTTGATGTGGTTTTTTTTTTTTTTAAGTAAAGGAAAAAAAAAACAAAACAGACACATAGATCTTTATTAACCTCCCCCCCACACACACACACACACAGGTTTTTGAATTTTCAGACTGGCTGAGGTAAACAGATAAAAGAGAATAGTCTGGGGGATGTTGGAGCTAAGGAGTTGAGAGTCTGTTTTAAATGTGCAGATTAATCCTCTCTTCTCCTCTTTTTAGATCTGAATTGTCCTTTGAAAAGTCATTCCAGTGCGGAGGAACCAAGGCAACGAAAGCCTTTTCCCCTTTTCCCCCCAGAGGTCTTTTAGAATGAGACTTGAAGTGGGCCTTGGCCAAGAATCTCCACTCCCGATCTTTTGTGTGTTTCTATCAGGGGCTGGCAGGGGCGGGGTCCAGCGCCTACTTTCTGTGCCTTCTGCTCCTGGGCAAGAGATAACATTTTTTTGAAAGTTTTGGTATTTATCAAGAGAGCAGTGTAGTGGTAAGAGCAAGCTGCTAAAGAAACAGCCGGGGGCTTATGGATAGAGCTAAAACTTTCCTTTTAAAGCTAAAGCTGTCTATGATTTCTTTTCCCCAAAATCATTTAAACAAACAAACAAAATGGAAAAAATGTCAGAAAATGAATTTCAGGTTCTGGTTCTATGAGCATATCAAACTTCATGACTGGTGGGTCCTTAAAAATGGCATAGACCCTCAGTCTCCTTCTTCCCCCCCCACCCTACTTTCCCCCATGTGTTTTCTAACCAGAGAGGTTTGCAAAGCTTAAGGGGATTAATGCTCTTTAAGCCTTTGTACAGCTTCCTGCTCCTCCTGGGATATGGGTACTAATAAAGATGTACCAGCCTGGAAAGCCGGGTAAACACTGCTTTGTAGTCATGGCAACAGGGGGGAACAAGAGCATCGCAAAGTATTACTAACAAGAGTTCTTGTGATCAAGAGTTTAAGAAGAAAAAAAAAAAAGATTCTTAAAAATGCCAAGAGACTGGGCAAGGTAATTAGCTTTCGTGCTTTCAAAGTCAATTTATAGTTGTGTGGCAGAGTCCTGAAGTGGCTTGTTTTTTTTTTTTTTTTTTTTTGTTTTTTTTTTTTTTTTTTGCTAAGTCCCCTGATGTGAACTCAAGACTTAGCAAGACCGTGACCACTGTTGTGTCCTCTGCCATATGTTGGGGGATTTGCCAACATACAGACTGAAGGGTAGGGGGATTTTTTCCTCCCTTCCTATACCCTCTGCAATTGCAATATAATCTCACTTATTTGTCAGCTGTCAAAGTTGTTGTTTTTGTCACTCTCCTGCATGTTGGAAGGGTGCAAAGGGGATCTTTGGCTGGCAGGTGTGCATTTGAGATTTTTGCAAATCCACACTTCTAGAACTAGATGTCTCAGTGGTATCTAAAGCTTATGAGGTCCAAAACCAAACTCATTTTCTTTCCCCTCTTCTATTGGTGTTGAAAATACACCATCATCCTTTCAGTTTTCCAAGCTTACAATCTAGGTGTTAACCTTAACCTCTCACTCTCTCTTACCCTTACCATGTCCAATTTGCTGCCAAGTCCTGTTAATTTGACTTTTGTATCATCTCTAGTATTCACCCTTTTCTGTCCTCTGACATTACTACCACCTTGCTGCAGGCTCTCATCACTTCATATTTGGACCATTACTGTAATCTTCTGGTGGGTGTCTCTGACTCTCAAATCTCTATCCATTCCAGTCCCATCCTACTCTGCTGCTAGTTATCTTCCCAAAGGGCAATTCTCATGTTGTCCCCCTGTGCAAACTCCTATTTGTGAGTACATCACACACACACACACACACACACACACACACACACACACACTCATCATAAAACTCCAATAACTTCCTATCACCTTCAGGAACAAATAGAAAAATCTCTTTGCTTTATAAGGCCCGTCCTAGTCTGATCTCTTTTTTCCTTTCCAGTCTTACACCTTAACTCTGCTCTACATGTTCCACAATCAATGACACTGGCCTCCTTGCTGTATCTCATACGAGATATTCCATCTCTCAACTCCAGACATTTTTATTGGCTATCCCTCATGCCTGAAATGTTCTCCCTCCTTATCTCTGTTTCCTGGTTTCCATTAAATCTCAGCTAAAATCTTACTTTCTATAAGAAACCTTTCTTGGTCCTGCAAATATTTGTGCCTTTCATCTTTTGATTATTTAAAATTAATCCCGTTTCTATCCTGTTTGTACGTAGTTACCTGTTAGAGCTCCTTGAGAACAGGGAATATTTTTGCCTCTATTTATATTCACATTGCCTGGCATTTAGGAGGTGACTTTGTTGATTAGAATAATGTATGTTCCTTTTGAATAAGGGGACTGCTTTTTTTTTTATTCCCAGTGACTATCACATAGTAGATACTCATTAAATATTTTTTAACCAGCTGATCATATTGGTTGTCTTGGGTTACTCACAGCATCAGGAAAAGAAGTCTGTACTGGTACACTCACCCTGAATTTAGGGAAAAAAAGAATTCTGGGAGTATATATTGAATGTTCTACTCTCTCCATTTTTCAGCCTCAGCTTTTGAGCTTTCCTTTAGCATTCCTAAAAGTCAGTGTCCCTTCAAAACCAGCTCTTGATTTTGTTTATTGTTATTGTTGTTCAGTCATTCCAGTCATATCTAACTCTTCAATATCCTGTTTGGGGATTTCTTGGCAAAGATACTGGTTTGACAAAAATACTGGTCTGCCACTTCTTTCTCTCCCTCATTTTACAGATGACTTAACTGAGGACAGTAGGGTATGTATCCAGGGACACACACCTAGTTAAGTATCAGAGACCAGATTTGAACTCAGAAAGTTGAGTCTTCCTGACTCTAGACTCAGTAGTCTATCCAATGTGCCACCTAGCTGCGCCCTTGGTAATCTATTTAATATTAATATATTTCTTTTGCCCTCCTGCTCTCTGGCTACATTTTCAAATATTGATTATATTTCTCTCTGTTCTTCCTTCCCCATTTGCCCTTCTTCCTAAGTCTACAAAAAAAAATCATATTATATCATATCATATTACATTATATCATATCATATATGCTATGTATTGTGGGTATAAATATTTATAAATGACATCAGAATTTGCCTTATCATGAATACAAAAGGATCACTTGCTTAGAACTAGAAAAGATCTTAGAAACCTTCCAGTCCAACTCCCTCATTTGTCAGATGAGGAAGGTGGGACTCAGAGAGATTTAAGTAATTTGATCAAAGTCATCCAGTTGGTAAGTGGCAATTTAAGGATTTGAAACTGGGATCCAATTTGAATTGGAGCAATTCTATCACTTTTTCTACTGTACCATAGTTTCTATAAGGAAAAACACATCAGTTCTAATAAATTCATATCTGATGATCACAAGAGAGCAAGCCTTTTTTAGAACCAGAACTTGGTGGTGACCCATGGCTAGCATTGGTTCTAATGATACCAAGACCAAACATTCAGTTCCCACTTGGGCCAGTTGACCACACAGTATATTCCTGACCTGATCAGCCATCTTGTCCATACAAATTTATTTCCATCCTACATCCCCTAAGAGCCATAAGGAATAGAGTATAACCCATCAGAAAATCCACTTCAAAGTCCATGACTTGTACAAGATATGAAGTGTTGGAGCCAAAATTCAAAATTGGTTTTCTGATTCCAAATATAATACTCTTTCTACATCATATAAGCAGCTTTGTAATAATAATTTTTTAAAAAATCTTGGATTTATAAAACACTTTGCTTGTCAAGACATTTTCATATATCTTTGACATTCTCAATGTCTAAAAATGAGTTGGGAGTCAGGAGATAGTGGGTCTAAAGAGCTTTTAACTCCAAAGACAAGTACTTTTAACTCCCAACAATATATCTGTTGGATGTATGCCTTGAAAATAATAGGCATAAAATAAATGTCCCCTGGATTGAATTGATGGTGTTAGCAAATTCCTGAATGCTACACCAGGAACCCATTGTTTCCTGGTCTAAACCACCTGGGAATGAATGGGTAAAAAGATACTCTCCTCTGTATTTGCAGAATTAACAAGCTGTTGAGGGATCTGCAAAGAGAGGCCTCTGTGGCCCCATGATACCAAGTGGGAACCTCCTGGTTCCATTTTTTCATAACAGTGTCTAAATGATAATTAAGGGCCCAGGCTAATTTATCCCATACTGTATCTTAACTATCAAGACCATTTAGTGGAGAAGCAGAAACCACTCCTTTGATTTAGAATCAAAAGACTAAGTTTCAAGTCCCAACTCAACTATTTTTTTGTTTTAGTACTTAAACATATATAGCACTTTAAGGTTTGCAAAATAAGTTAGTCTAAACAGTGGTGTGTGATGAGTCAGGCAAGTATGATTAGCCTTAATTTTGTAGATGAAGAAACTAAAGATCTTGAATGGGTAAACACTAGAGACATGATTCAAACTCTATTCTCCTATCTCTATTAATGTACCATTCTCTGAATATAGCAAGGCTGTTCTTTAGATGATAAGTACACAGGCCTTCATTAGGTATATACTCAAAAGCTTTCTAGCCTACAAAAACATGGCAGAGTTTGTAACTACATTGGTATGGCCTTCAAGCACCCTCTAACAAAATCTTTAAAGGCTTCATCATGTGAAGAGGTGATCCTGAGACTTTGTATCCATGTTTTTTCCCTTAATATGTAATATTTTATTTTTTCCCCAATTTAAAAAAATTTAATTTATTGTAATTTAATTTTTGATTAATTTTATTTTATTTTAAAAACATTTCTTTAAAAGTTTTGCGCTTCAAATTCTCCCCCTCCATCTTTTCTTTCCCTCCATCTTTCTGAGATGGTAATCAATCTGATGTAACTTATACATATGCTACATGTAAAACATTTCCATATTAGTCATTTTGTACACAGAAACTTTAAAAAAGAATTCAAGAACAAAAGGAAAAAAGGAAAGAAAGAAAAAAGAGAGAAAAATAGCATTCTTCTGTCTGTATTTAGACAATATCAGTAATTTCTCTAGTGGCAAATAATCTGCTTCCTCATGCGTGCTTTGGGATTGTCTTAAATCATTGTATTGCTGAAAATAGTGAAGCCATTCACAGTGCTACATTGTACAGTGTTGTTGTTACTGAGTACAATATTCTTCTGATTCTGCTCACTTCACTTACATCAATTCATGCATCAAGTTTTTCTGAAATCATCCTGCTTGTCATTTTTTATAGCAAAGGATATTCCATCATAATCATATATCACAGCTTGTTTAGCCATTCCCCAATTAATGGGCCTCCTCTCAATCTCTAATTCTTAGCCACCACAAAAAAAAAAAAAAAGCTGCTATAAATATTTTTCTTGTACCCAGTTTCAAGAGAATTCACCTCTTAGATCAAAGATGTACCTCTAAAAGGGGCCATTGAAGCCATGGAGTCTAGCTTATCATTTTACAGTTAAGGAAACTAAGGTCTAGTACATTAAATATCTTGTTCAGGATCACATCTCTAGCTCTGTCTCTGAGGTAAGATATGAATTTAGATTTTCCTGAATCCAAGTCCAGTGTCCTAACTACCCTACCATGCTGTATGTACATAACAAGTCCTCAAAAAACATTTGTGTTGATATATTATGGAATATGTCAAGGATGACCATTCTTCATTCCCATCCCACTGCCTACTTCTTTTGTGTTCAAGAGAAAATAACTGGAGGGTGAGAGGGCAAGGGGTGTTAATAGCCATTGAGAATTCACCGTTCCAGGCTGAAGGGAGAAGTGACCCCATTTTCTGCACAGAACTAATGGGGTAAAGCAGCAGGAATGTTGTTGCTTTTTTGTTTGAATATTTCCCCCAACTTTAAAGTCTATGGTAAAAGAAGCTAAGTCAGCAGATTGTCGGCCTTTCATATCTCCCTAAGTATTTCAGTGCCTTCCAGGAGTATGTTGTACTTTTGTATTTTTCTTTTTCTCATGTGCATGTATGTATGATACATATGCTCACCCACATGCCTGGTGATTTGTTTTGGTAAGAGGAACAAGTGAGGAGGGGATTTTTCACGATTCCTCTATTTTGTAAGAGCAGTCAGAGATGTAGTCTAACCCTTTCTCAGTTTGAGAAACTGACATAATATTTAAACAAGGACTCAGGGGGAAAGAACATGCTTACATTAGGAGGAGAGAAGCCTCCCAGTTGTGGCCTCCATGTAGGAAAACAACCCTATAATTATGCCTATTTGGCTCTACTATTTCTAGTCACCATGCAGCCATTTGAAGGGAAGGCTAGCAGTCTAAAAAGGCTTGGAGAAGAAACTTTTAAAAAAATGTTCTCAAGGATCCAGAGTTTAAAAGTGTTTTCTTAAAAAACAGCAAGAGAGATCAGATCACCTAAAAATTCTACTGTTATAATCATGGGGGCTTCTGGTAGTCAGAGAGAGTCTGAGGGAGAACAAGAAATGGGTGACAGTACATCTCATCCAAAGACGTAATATCCCTATGAAGATCCCTTAAATCTCTGCTTGCCAGAGGTACCATCATGCCCTTGAGATAGAAAAGTGGCTCCTGAGATGTCCCCAAAGATGCAACATCCTTTGACCTTCTATGCCATAGCTTCTCTATCCCAGCTCCCAGATATGTATAATGAGTACAGAAACCTCATGCCCAACACCTCAAAGATACCATAACTTCCAGAAGAACACATGAGGGAGATCCCACAGGGACTCGGATTTCTATGTCTGTGCTGCCCAACTTCACCCACAAATAGCATCTGTCTCTTCTCTCACTTTATCTGTAATGACACTGCTTTGCAACCCTCAGAATGTAATGGCTGGCTCCCCAAGGATGCACTAGAGACATTCTCTGTCTGTTTTCTTTACTCAGAAAGAGAGTCCTGGCTACAGAGGTCATCCTGTAACAGCTGCTTTTAGTAATTGCACAAGAGTGGAAGTCTTTCTAGGTTATTTCCTGGGTACTTTGCACACCCTACCTACGTTTTCTTACCTTTGTGCCCCGTTCCTTTCTTTTTCCCTTCTGTACTCACAATACCCCTCTAGTCATCTGCTAAATCACACCTACACACATGGCCAAAGAGGCGTCCTTGGACTCCCCCAGCCCAATAAAGCTAAGTCCATGGGGTCCCTGAATCAGAGGACCTTCCACGTTACTTTTAGTTGGCCCCATTTATCAAAAACCAGGCCAAAAGTGGCTAGAAAGCAACTTATTCGTATTTACTCCAGAATAACATCAAGAAATAACAATCTCAGAGATCTTCTGATCCAGGATTTGTGAATTTTTATAGATAATACATAGATAAATAAATATATACATAGATTGAAAGATACAAGGATAGTTAGATATATACTTGGTTAAGCAGATACACATACACACACACACACAAACATACACACAAACATATATGTATATATATATATATATATATACTTGGATAAATAGATACATGCCAACATATATACATGGATAGGTACATAATAGATAGAAAATTAATTATATTGAATATATAGTTATCTATGTGATCCTACATGAATAACATATCAGATTGCTTGCTGTCTTGGGAGAGAGAAGATAAAGGAAAAAGGCAGAAAAAAATTGGAATTCAAAATCTTACAAAAATAAATGTTGAAAACTATACATGTAATTAGAAAAAAATAATTGAGAATAAATTTTTTTAAATGAAACATGATTTAAGAAGGGGTCTGTGTGCTTCATGGGATTGCCAAAGGGATCCATGACAAAAAAGTTCTACTCCCACTCCAGTCCAGTGCCTCCCTTTGTCAGGATCACACAGGTGACAGTAATTGCAAAAGCCAGTTATGACTAAGGTCATTTGGCAGCTAGGTGACACAGTGGATAGAGTTCAGAGCTTGGAGTCAGGAAGACTTGTGTTCAAATTCAGTTTCAGACACTGGTGGTATAACTCTGGACTAGTCACTTGGCTCACTGTCTTTGGGATTGCCTAATTCTGCTCTCATATGTGGGGAGGGGAGGTGTCTCTGTAGATGACCTTCTGATTTTTGATCTAGCTTTGACTCAGAAGACATAAGAGCTATCTCCAGTATATGCTAGACTGTCAAATGTGGAGGGAAAATTAGATTTGTTCTGTTCGGCTCTAGAGAACAGAGTCAAAAAGCAATAGGCAGAAGCTTCAAGGGGGTCATTTCAGGCTTGATGTCAGGAAAAATGTCTTAAGAATCAGATGTCCCAAAGTGACCTAAACTGCCTTGAGAAGTGGTGGGCTCTTCCTCCTTAGGGGACTTCCCACAGAGGGTGGATGACCACTTATTAACTATCTTATAATGAATATATAGTTAAACCAGATTGTCTCTAATGTACTATCTAATCCTCGAATCTGTGATTCTTCATCTGAACAAAGTTCCTGGACAAGTACTAGAGAGAACAAATTTTTCATGAGGATTGGATAAGGGATGAGCCAGGCTCCTCCCGGCCACTGTGATATGATGACCGTCAAGGGGTAATGGTGTAGGTAGCCTGGTTCTGGGCTGCTTCTACCTCCTCTAAGAGACTTTATCCCCAAGTGAGGAAATGCAAAGGAGACAGAGATGAGGGGGTGGTCATGAAATCAAGAATTCTTCCAAATCCTGAGGGCTTTCCCAAGGTCTTCTGCCATCTGGAACACTGCTCTAAATTCACTATGTTAACAAGTTTTTAGGCAGCCATGTGTATTTCTGGATAGGACAGAGGGGACTGGGGGAGGGGATGGAGCAATGGGAGACTTGCAATTTAAAATTGCTGTATTGTACCTCCTGGTACAGTAGCAGATCTGGAATCCTATCATAGTACATGGAAATGGTTCATTGCATACTGACATCTTCATAACTTAGCCTGCCAGCTGGCTTCTCCCTATCTTTCTCTCTTTACAGTAAACTAGACTTTTTTTTTCCCAACTGGGAATGAGAACAGGAAGAAGAAAAAAAAAAAAACCCTACAACCCTAGTAATTCCTTAAAATGAACAGTTCTCATTGATATGATATATTGCTTTAAAATTTGCAGAACACTTTCCTCAAGCCAAATCTGTGTTGTAGGGAAGGAAAGTATTATTATCCCCATTTTTCAGGCAAGGAGACTGAGGCATTGAAGAATCAAATGATATGGTTGTAGGATCATCAAATTAGGTCTAGAAGAGATTTCTGAGGTAATTGAATCCAACCTCACTTTAGACATGGGGAAATTGAAACATAAAGTTTAATGATTTACATAATATCCTTTAAGGGACCAAGGGTTTCCATGAACTTGAAGGATGAAGAGGGAGAACAGAGACAATCAGTCAAAAATACAGAGATAGGTGATGTGATACCATGTTCTGGAGACAGCAAGTAACCCGGTTTGACTAGAATGTAGAAGGGGGAAGGTAGGGTGGGAGAGTAATGTGTCATCAGCCCAGAAAGTGAGGGTGAAATAAGATTATGAAGAAAGCCTTTATGAAATCCAAGGCAGAAGAGTTAGTATTTTTCCTGTTGGTAATAGAGAGCCATAGGAACGTCATTAGTTAGTTAGAAGAGTAACATGGTCATACTTGTATTTTAGGGATACCAATTTGGAAGCTGGCAGATAGATTAGAGAAAAGAGAAACTTTTTGCAGTAAGACCAATTAAAAATAGGTTACAATAATCTAGTCAAGATATGAGTGCCTAAATTAGGGTTGTTGTGGTGAGAGTATAAATGGGGAGGAGCATGAGAGCTAGTGGAGAACTGGGATCAATAAAACTTGGCAAACAATTGAATATGGGGGAATGAAGGAATTGGGGAAAGACAAATAATCTGTTTCTTTTCACAGTAGTTTCTGTGGAATGGTTTCTGTTTTCTGATCTAGATTAGTTTCTTCTCCTATAAAATAAAGAGGTTGGACTAAAATGTCTCTAAGGTCCTTTCTAGCTCTAAACCCCATGATCCTTTATGTTAGATTTTTTTTCCAGTGGGCACGACAGACAATAAGCAACCTTTACTTTTATCCTATGGGAGCAAGGCAGAAAGGGCTGCATTAATGATGGGGAAGATGGCATAGAAATTAGGAAAAAGGGCTGGGACTGCAGTATATATAGGCATGCAAGATCCTGAACATGAAGAATCAATGTACTGTGTAGTCACTGATGTATCTGAGTAATTGTCCTGATGCTATCACCAAAGGACATGGCCATTTTGACAAGTGTACTATTTTATTAGAACAAAGCAAATAGGAAGAATCATCTGTTTTCCCTAAGCTTTTAGGTCTATGCTTTTGGGGATGTACCCTTAGCCATATATACATGTTGATGTGCCTCCCCTACATTGTTCTAAAGATTCCTTACAACCCCAAGATTACTGATTACTGTCTTTTCCCAGAGGAAGAGTAACATGAATGACTTTAGGGCATAGAGTTGGGTAGTTGCTTGGCCTTATCTAGAAAGAGAACCATAACACAGTGCTACAAGGTTACGCAGGGTCACTGTGATGTGATTTTGAGTTAAACAAAGCTTACAAGATGTAATGGGTCACAAAATGGACATAGGCAGCCACATTCTACTTTTAAATGTGATTGATTCTTTGCCCATACTGTAAGAGAGAACCAAATGGGCTCTGGTGGCCAAGGTTGAACCCCTCATCAGGGTGAAAAAGATCAGAGTAGTTGTAGTTCAAAGAGCATTAAAACTGTTTATAAGAAACATACCTAAAAAGCAAAGTTATATACAAAATAAAAACAAGGGGATGAAATAAAATTCAGTACACTTCAGGTAAATCCAAAAAAGCAGGATTTGCCATCATGCTATCAGATAAAGTAAAAAACAAAACAACAATAAAAATCAAAAAGCCCCTACAACATAAAGAAAGAGATGAACATGTAAACTACACTGTGCTGGGAGGATCCAGAACTATAGGCAACAAACGAATCATTAAAAGCATGTGTTCTAAATCCATAAAGGAAAAACCAACTAAATGATGGTAAGAGATTTTAGTGTCTCTCACTAAAAATCTAACAGACATGTATTAAAAATTGAAACTATAGCACACAATGCATAGTTAGAAAAATTAGAATTAAAAGGCTCTTTAAAAAGTGTCTTCTAAATAGAACTGCTAAAGAATATACATAGTTCTCAACACCACATAACACTTTTTAAAAAATGATCTTATTAGGACATGGAGTTATTGTAAATAAATGTAAAAAAGGCAGAAACAGTTAAAAACCAACAAGTAAATAAAAACCTCCTTTATAGACCATAATAAAATAAAAATAGTCAGCAAAAAGTACATTGAATTTGGAGTCTGAGCAAATGACTTAAAATCTGTGCTCTAGTATTAGTTTGGTTTATCTTGGACAGATGATGAAAAGAGAAGGAAGAGGAAGAGGGTCATAAAATATATACATACTTGCCTTTCAACTTTGCTCAGTGGTATTTTTTAAAGAAATGGAATAAGTGAACAGATTGATTTTATAGAGTTGGATCATTCCATATGACTACATTCTGTAGATCCAAGAGATCTCAGAGACTATCAGGATCAGTAACTTCATTTTACATAGAAGTTACATGACTTATCCAAGGTCATTTAGGTGGTGAGTGATGGATTCATAGATTCAGGGCCAGATGCTCGAACTCCACATCTAATAATCTCTCAACTGCACCAAGACAATATCCTTACTGATGTCATCAGATTCCACTTCCAGGATTGATCCCATGCTTTTAATATCAGAGGAAGAATCTCCTCCTTTTGTTCCTGTTTGTGAGGGGGGTGGAAAAAGGCCTGCTTGGTAGCATAGTGGGCTTGGAGTCAAGAAAATTCATCTTCATGAGTTCAAATCCAGCCTTCAACACTAGTTGTGTAAGCCTGGGCAGGTAACTTAACTTTCTTTACCTCAGTTTCCTCATCTATAAAATGGGCTAGAGAGGAATATGGCAAACCATTACAGTATCTGCTGAGAAAATCCCAAGTGGGATCACAAAGAGTTGGACATGATTGAAACAAATAAACAACAAACAAGGAATAGTGACAAATATACCCTATGACCTGGAACAAATTATCTGTAGCAATCAAACCACAATTCCCTTATGGTCAAGGTTGGACCATGTCCTTTGTCCTTTGAAGAATCCCCTTATAAAAGATATAGAATGGAGACATTCATTCTTTGGAGGTCTGATCTACTGAGATGCATATATTTCAAACCTATGGAGAAAACCTGGCTCCCTTAAGGACAATATTCCTGTATCAATTTTTACTGATAGTCAATTCCCTAAAAAGTGTCAGCCCAGAGAAGTTCATAAAAAGCCACTCCCCATGCTCACTTGCCTTTGTTTCCTTTTATCTCTCCAGTTAACATTAGTATGCTGCTAGCTCTGGGAGGCAGTGTGTTGTAGTGGGTAATGAGCCAGCCTTAAAGTAGGTAAAAATCTACTCTAAGGTAAGGAAGAAGGTTCAAGTCCTTCTTCTGATCCAAACTGGCTGTGTAACTTAAGCTCTCAGGGTTTTCTCTCCACCCCCAGCAAACTCTTTAATACTAAATAAATTATAGGATAGATGCCAAATATCATTGTTTGAGGGAGTTTCCTCACTCAAAATTCCCTAGATCAATGACGTCACAAGTCTGTTCTGCCAGCACTGTTCACTCCCCAACACTCTAAAAAACACTTTATCCACTACCCCCTAATCTTTTCATTGTAGTTTCATACCTGGAGCAAGGGGAACTCTTTGGAGTTTCACATCTTTGCATTTGCCTTGTCCACTTTATTGGGGAGGAGGGATTGTGTCTGACAGTAGAACACAAGCCAACAAGATCAAGAAGGAAAAACAAAGCAAAACAATATTCCTGGACAATCCTTTCTAGAGGACCTATCCTTAAATGGTACATGCCTTTGGATTAGTTGCTATCTGCTCATCTCAGGGGACAGCTAGGTGGTTCATTGAATAGAATATCAACTCCAGAATTGGGAACACTCATCTCTTGAATTCAAATCCGGCCTCAGACATTTACTAGCTCTGTGACTTGACTTGAGTCACTTCATCCTATTTGCCTCAGTTTCCTCATCTATAAACTAAATTGGAGAAGCAAATGGCAAACCACTCATGTCTGTCAAGAAAACTCCAAATGGAGAGTTAGGCAAGGCTAAAAAAGGACTTTAACATCAAGTTCATCTTGAAGCACTAACTAAAAATTGTCCAAAGAGAAACTGGTCCACATGATTAGCATCAAGCACAGAATGCTGTTATTGAAAGAGATTTAGAGGCCATCTAGTCCAACCCACTTCATTTTACAGAATAGAAAACCGAGGTCCAGAAAGCTTACGTGACTTACTCAAAATTACACAGCTAGTTTTGGTTAATTTCTTTTTTCCTTTAGAAGATATGTATTCTGAGTGTACATAAAGGGAAAATTCAACTCACTATTTCTTGACCCTAAGCCAAATGACTGCCTTTGCTAAGATTTGTAAGGTGAAGGTAAAGATATCTTTCTGTCATTCTATGGTTGAAAACTAGAAAGCTGCTTTTTAAGGTAGGACAAAGACAAAGAACTTGGTTATTTGCTCTCACTTGGCTTCTGGCTTTTACAGCAAATTACATCAAGCTTCCTGTGCCATGATATGTATACATGCAAAAGGCATATGCTCCTTTACTACTTCCAAAGTCTGTGGTTTAATAAGCTCAGTTCTTTCCTCCACCAACAGGTTCCAATCCCAACATGTTAGTAGATAGTCTTCGTGAGTTCCTTTAGCCAAAAAAAATTCGTCTCCTTGTGTGCAACCTTCTGGTACTAGAGAAAAAACATACTTTTTTTTTTTTTTTCTGGGAAAAGGAAAACATTTATGTTAACTATACTGAGGGCCATCTTAAAGGAGTACAAAGTCTGAATAACAATATTTTTAAAAGACTTAATCAAAAAATATTTGTTAAGTGCCTACTATGTGGCAAGTCTATGCTAAGTACTGGCAATAAAAGAAAAGCAAAAGTCCCTGTTCTCAAGGAACTTTCATTATAGAGGGATGGGGCAGGGGGAACAACATGCAAGCAACTATGTACAAAATGAATAGAGGGGAAATCTATAGAGGAAAGGCTTTAAAATTAGGGTGACTTGGAAGGACTCCTGGTAAAGGGTTGGGATTTTGACTGAAACTTTATGAAAGTAGTTATGAAGAAGAGAGGAAGAGGGAAAACATTAGTACATCGTGGGTACAGGCAGTGAAAATGCACAGAGATGGCAGATGGAGTGTCTTGCTTGAGCAGCAGCAAGGAGGGCAGCGTCAATGGATCACCAAGTACATTGAGGATAAAGGGAATGAAAGGTGTAAGAAAACTAGGGGAGCCAGATTATGAAAGACCTTGAATACCAACAAAGGATTTAATGCCATTTCCTTAATCTCCTGTACACATAATAATGCAAATCAATGTCTAATAAAATAATGACAAGTTCAGGTCCTTGGAGGTCTACACTAATGAACAATACAACTCGTTTTATAAATAGGATCATAATATATCCAAGCAACAAGGGGCCATAGAAATCATTTAGTCTAATCAAGTCAACAAGCATTATTAAGTGCCTACTATGTGCCAGACATTATTCTCTTCCTTAAGGGAAAAAGCTCAGTCCCTACTCTCAAATATTTTATAGACTAGGACAGAGACCCTGAGAAGTGAAACCACTTTTCTGAGGTCAGACAACTAGTAAGTAGTTGACCCATTTCTCCTCATCTCAGCCTAGTTCTCTTTTCTTTTTCATTTTTTTTAGTTTTTAAATTTATTTTAAAAACTACAAAATAAGAAAAGGGAGGAAATATCACCATGTATACAGAACATGAGAGGATTCAATATAAAGCAATAAATTCCTATTTCAAGAAAAACTATATAATAACAAATATTATTATCCAGCTTTTTTTTTTTTTTTTGTTCTCTGTCATGTGTTTTTTACTTTATTTTTTTCCTCCCTCTGGAAACTGGGAATAACAATAGCCCCTATACTACCTAGGTTGTCATAAGGGATTAAGTGAAAAAAAACACATATAAAATCATTTTGCAAATCTTAAAACAGTATGTAAATGCCAGTTATTTAGCTTTGTGTGTGTGTGTGTGTGTGTGTGTGTGTTTTTACATCCATTATTTCCTTTGAGTCTCATAATAACACTTTAGGTAGATGATCCAGATACTGTTGCTCCCATTTTACAGATGGAGAAATCAAGTCCATTGGTGGTTCAGTGAATTACTCAGTCACACAACTGGCCAGTGTCCAAAAGGGACTTCCAGATTCATCCTCCAGTTGCCTCACGTTGCTTTTTCCCCTGTGCTATAGTCTACTCTTAAAATGATTTGAATCTGCTTTCAAAAAAAAACAAACAAACAAACAACAACAAAAACAACTATTCTCCATAAGTAGGTTAAACAGCCTCCTACAGCATTGCTTACACTTTCCACTAGGGGAACAAACCTTTTCTTCAGAGATAATGAAAAAATGGCTCCAGAATGATTCCGGGCAGGTTTTCATAAATTCCGATGTTTTGAAGTTTTTATTATATGGATGATAGTCCAAGCTGGTGTATAACATCCAGCTCTAGAAAGTCCTTTGTGTGCCTACAGGATGGCTGGCCCAGAAATGGGTATTAGGGGTTCCCTCTCCTTGGTTCAGAGCACAGCCTTCAAGACCAGCCTCTTCCCAGTAGACTCTGTGATCAGGGATTTCACAAGGGTGTCATTGTCCCTTCTCTTACATGCCTCACTACCCAACGCACCTGGACCAGAATGGAGAACGTGGCTGTACCTCTGACAGCTGTATCTCATTTCCCAAGCACAGACTGATAAAGAGGGAGTCCTTTATGGTTGTGTCTCGGCCTGTGTTTCTAGCCATACAATAGATGCTGTCGTGTCTGAGATACAAAGGATTCTGTGTCATTAGATACCTGTCCTTCCAAAGTGAGAGGGTGTGTGTTGATATATTTGTAGATTTGCAGATAGGTTCGGGGTACAGGTGGATGGTTTTGAATGCAACAGTAATTAAGAATTGCCCAGAAGCTAAAATATTTATTGATGTTGGCAATGAACTTGAGAGAAGATGATCTTGCATACTGATTATTGTTAGGGCCCTAAGATTATGTCAGTGGTTTATTTTCGCTTTTCATTTGGATCCTTTTGACCCCAATGCTTTCAAGCTGCTTCTCTTCTCTCACCCCCTCTCTCCCTTTGCATTGAGTTTTGGGGTATTAGGTTTCCGTTAATGCTTGGGATGAGCTCTTAGATTTGTGTCCACCTGGCAACATGCCATGTCTGGGGTTGATGGAACTGAGCTTAAAGTTCCCAGTGCATCTCTCTTGAGACTGCCAATCCAGGGCCTAGTGATGATGGTGGCAGAAGGATGATTCACAGCCTTATGTCATCACAGCTGCCTCAAAAGCCTCCTAGCTTCGTGGAGTGTAGGGGTATCCCTTCCCCCTTCTCTTAAAAGTGTAACAAGTTCATTATTCCAGATAGGGACCATATCCAGTAGACTTAGAATATCACCTGTGACCAGAAAACTAGAGATCAGGAGTAAGAATAAATCCCTTAATCCCAATGAAATCAATCAGAATATTTATTGAACATTGATTATGTGGTCAGCATTATTCAAATTGATGATGGAAGACAGAAAAGAAACACCTCAAGATGCTCATAATCTTGCTAGGAAATTAAGATGGAAATAACATAACTCAATCAATAAACATTTATTAAGTACCTATTGTGTACCAGGCACTGTGCTAAGTGCCATGGTAGTGGGAGTAGAAGTGGGAGTGATAATGGTGGTGGTAGTGGTGGTAGTAGTAGTAGTGGGAGAAGAAAGAAGAATAAATAACTGGTATTAATCAAGGTGATCCAAATTAAAGATATAACTTTTAATAGTTTAAAACTGCCTTAAGATTTTTGAAATATCTTGTACGATGCTCTAAATTTTTTTTATCTCATTTGATATTCAAAACAAGTCTATGAAATCAGTTCTTTATATTAAATATTAAAATGTTCAAGATAATGAAGTAGGTTCAAGTGCTAAAATATATAGGACTGATTATTCATAGTACTCATTTATCACTCAACATATATATATATATATATTCAAACGTGGATTCATTTTCTAGTGAGATGTACCTTATCTCCTCAGCTCTCTTATGCTAGCTAGCCTTTTGTTTCTTTATTTTTCCCACAATATTGTATATGCAGAAGGGATATACATTTGTCGATGATAAAATTTGTCGATGATTAAACTAATGTGGAATAGTTACAGAGCTAACCTAAAAAGTCAAGAAGGCCTGAGTTCTACATTACATACTGTAATGTAGCCCCAAGAGGCTCTCTGAAACTATTGCAGAATAGTTGCTGATCTATATTGGCCCAGGAAATTTATTTATTTATTTATCTTGCTTTCATCTGCATTAATAACATTCAAACTCCAAAACTTTCTTTCCCCAATCATTCAGAACATTGATTTTCTATCAGTTGAAAGAAATGGAGGATCTCCATTCCCATGCCTTTGCATTGACTGACCTCCATGCCAAGACTCTGCCCCTTAGAATCTCAGCTTTTTCAAGAGTCAATCAATTGTTCCTTTCTTCAAGAGGTCTCTGCTGGTTTTCTCCCCTTTACTCCCCCTGTTGTTAGAGCCATCCCCTTCGAGTTTTGTAACTATTCTGTATTTGTTCTGTATTTACCTAATCACTTACATGTTATATCCCTCATAGAATATGAACTCCTGAGAGCAGGAGACTATAGTTCATCTTTCTTTGTGATCTATCTCCCTTAGCACAGCATGTAGCACCAAGTAGGTGCTTAATAAATGCTTGCTGATTTATTGATTAATTGGACTCCTTAGGCAAAGCTCTAGAGTTGACTTCCTCATTTTATAACAGATAGAAGCTGAGTCCCAAAGAAGGAATATTACTTGCTCAAGTTCACAGTTAGTAAATGGCCATTTTAAGTACAGGTAGGACTGAGCTTTTTAGAAAGGAAAGACAAATTTCTATCTTGATTCCTGTCTTTGAAACACTGCAATGCTTGGTGATAATTTACTGAGGTGGTGAGGCATCCCCATTATACTGTAAATAACCACTTCTTCCCTTGCCCAAAGAGAGTAATGATTTGTGGTGGACAGATTGTAATGAAAGCCAGGTTCATTCATTTGGCTTCCTGTATCTTCCTGAAGAGTCTATAAGGGGGGAAAAACATCCTTGTGAACTGGAGAAATTATTTGTACTCCTTGAGGGGCATAACTGTCAACAGATAGGACCCAAAACTTAGCAGTCATTTAGGTTTCCCCGTCACTCAGTTCAATTCAATAAGTGTGTCTTCTTATGTGTCTTCTGTGTATTAGTTGCTGGCTACCCTCAAGGAGTTTATATTCTACTAGGGAACCCAGCATAGATAGATAAGTAAATGCAAGATAACTTGAGGTAGGAAAGAGCATTAATAGCTAGGGGGTATCAAGGGCTTCCTTCAAGAGGTTGATTAGAAGTAGTCTTCAAAGAAGCTTAGGGGGCAGCTAGGTGGCGCAGTGGATAGAGCACCAGCCTTGAATTCAGGAGGACCGGAGTTCAAATTTGGTCTCAGACACTTAACACTTCCTAGCTGTGTGACCCTGGGCAAGTCACTTAACCCCAGCCTAAAAAAAAAAAAAAAAGAAGAAGAAGCTTAGAGACCCTAAGAGACATGAGTGAGGAAGGGAAGGCAGTGCCTTTTGAAAAGAACAAGGTTCCTGATAAGGGCTTCCACATGCCTGCCCAGACTCTTTCTGTCATTGAAGGATGCGATCTCATTCTACGAGAACTAAACCCATCTTAAATGTGGAAACAAATACAGCCAGGATAATATGCACTTGAAGTTTAATGTAAGCTAATTCATTTTGGCACAGCCCCAGATAGACTGAGGAAATGGCCTGTGAAGTGCTAAGCTATCCCAATAATCTACATTTTACATTTGATTATATAATCAATTATGTTGCACCCAATAAAATTTAAAATGAACTAAAAAGGCTTGGGAAGGATGCTCTGTGAATAGAAAAAAAGAGGTCTGCAGGTATAAAGGGGGAAAAAACTTTCGCCTTGCTTTTAGACAGGTATGATTGCCAAAGAGGAGATCTCGGAGCATTACTGTTTACAAAGGAGGCATTTCCAATTAACCCTGTTTGAGCAGGTTGCAGGGAGGGAACTGTCACTTAGAATTCTGAGCCCTGGAATTTATCTTGGCTTTGCATTTTGAAGTGGAAAAGTTAGTGAAAAAATGCAAGTATTGGGTAAGTAAATATTGTAGAATTGAAACTGCTAATTATGTTTTCTGAACCCCTTTAAAACCAAGAGACAACTATTTGGTGAGTATAATAGATGAAAACCCGGTAATTGGAGCTTTGGGTTGAAGCTGTCACGAATTAACTTTAGCGTTGGTTTATGGAATAGTAAATTGAAAACTAGGAGGAGGAGCACCAAAGGCCAGATAAGATGGTAATAGGATCATAGGATTAGAACTGGAAGAGACCTTAAAAGTCATCTGCCCTTCTACCTCCCTCCCTGCTTCACTTTATGCAGAAGGAAAGTAGGTCTTGGAGAGAAGGAAGTTGTCAAAGTTCATAAAGGTAATAAGTTATCTAGCTGAGATGAGAACTTGAGTCTTTCTCTGCCTTCAAGTCTAACATTGTTCCCAAATCAATGTATACCTCTAATGTGGTTCACTCCCAGGTGAAAATACAGATTTTGTACTTAATTAACGTGGTTGTGAGTATAAGCAGCAAGGTTTACAGTAATTAGAGCATTAGGCTTGGAGTCAGGAAGACTCCAAGTTCAAATCTGGTCTCAGACACTTGTAGCTGGGTGTCATTTAACCATATTAGCCTCAGTATCCTCATATTTAACATCAATAGAAAAGGAAATGGCAAGAAACTCCAGTATTGGGGGTTAAGTGACTTGCCCAGGGTCACACAACCAGGAAGTGTTGTGTCTGAGGTCAGATTTGAACTCAGGTCTTCTTAATTTCAGGGCTGGTGCTCTAACTCTGCACCACCTAGCTGCCCCAAGAATCTTCAGTATTTTTGCCAAGAAAACCCCAAAGGGAATCATGAAGAGTTGGACATGACTAAAGAATAAAACAACAGAGTATAAGCAGGACAATGGAAAGATTTAGGTATCAGTGGGAGGCATCAAGTTACTGAGAATTAATTGTGGAGAAATTGTGTGAAAGATATCACAAGGGTTGGATAGATTGAGGGTCATTTTGCTATGGAAAGAAGTATCTTTTAAAAGGATATCCAGAAGAAACAATCTCATGGAATGGGAATGAATGAAAGGATGACCTCACCAGTGAGACCACTGGTCCTTCTAAGCAAGTGCATCATTTGGAGGGATCTTGAAAGCCTCCAAAGCACTGTCCAGTTTTTATAACTGAAGGATAAGACTTAAGTTTTTTTATTAAAGCTTTTTAGTTTTCACAACATATGCATAGGTAATTTTTCAACATTAACCCATGCAAAACCTTATGTTTCAATTTTCCTCCATTCCCTAAATGGCAAGATATCCAATATATGTTAAATATGGTAAAATATATCTTAAACCCAATATATACATACATATTTATACAGTTATCTTGCTGCACAAGAAAAATCAAATCAAAAAGGAAAAAAAAAACCGATAGAGAAAACAAAATGCAAGCAAACTATAACAGAAAGATTGAAAATGCTATGTTGTGATCCAGTTCCCACAGTTCTCTCTCTGGGTACAGATGGCTCTCTTCATCACTGAACAATTGGAATTGGTTTGAATCGTCTCATTGTTGAAGAGAGCCCAGTCCATCAGAATTGATCATCTTATAATCTTGTTGTTGCCATGTGTAATGATCTCCTGGTTCTGCTCACTTAGCATCAGTTCATGTAAGTTGTCCAGGCTTTTCTAAAATCATCCTCCTGATCATTTCTTATAGAAAAATAATATTCCATAACATTCATATACCAAAACTTATTCAGAGGATGAGACTTAATTGTTTTAGAGTAAGACACATTTAGAATGAGGAAACAAATTGACTAAGTTTATTATTAGTTTTGTCCTGAGATCTCAAAGCATATTGCTGGGTACTGTGGGAGGGAAAAGGAAAATGACCTTCCTGCTGATATCCTAAAGATATAATCTAGTTTATATATAGCTTTGTAGGAGTGCCTACATCAATGAGACCATGAATGCGTTTAAGTATAGAAGTCTGAATCTTATCTTGTTAGATTTGGTCCATTTTCTGGTACTTCCCAGATTTTTTTGAATGCCAAATCTATTGTTCAGTCCAACTTTTCCTCACTTGCAAATTTGATAATCATCCTATCTCTACCTTCATTTCAGTCACTGACATATACAGAATATAATATATTATATGTTAGAATCAGATCTCAGTTCAAATCTTTATTCTCTGCTCCTTGTTCTCCTTATTACTTTGGGCAGGTCATTTAATTTGTCTGGTCTTAGTTTGTAAAATGGGAAGGATAGACTACATGGTCCCTAAGGTCCTCCTAGCTCTTTCTCTCTCTATGATGCAGTGATGTTTCTTCATGGCCACTTAGGGTAAAGAGCTTGGGTAATGTTTTGGCAAATGTCTTACACCATCACTGAAAAGGATGGACCTATCAAAAATAAATGCATTATATCCCTCCGACAAGCTGTTGCTACGTTTTTGTTTCATTTTAAAACATTGCTATCAACCAGTTGGAATATGGGCCTAGAGTATCGCGGGGAGTAATCTAATTAGTATGAAGTCAATTCAGTCGCTCCTTTTGTGTCTCGTGATTAAATAAGTGGGGAAAATGGCTTGAAAATTAGGTGCTAGAACGACCCAATTACATTTCTGTAGCTTTTTGTATTCAATTTCATAAACAATTTTGCTCTTCGCTGGTTAATCAGTGAATGCCTTTTTCCAGTTTGAAAAGCACTTTTGAAATTATAATGCAATTAAATTGTGTGTGGATGTTCTGGCATAGCGAGTATGAAAGCTGGGGGCTTGGCAGGCCGCCATGTTGTACCTTGACAGTAATGAGTCCCTGAGCTGGCAGCTTGCGAGTGTCATTCATAATATTGTCCATGCTGGGTTACTGTAAAGTACAGCTGTCTTAACCAGTTGTTAACCAGCAAGTCCCTGATTCCCACTCTTGAGCTGGGTAAGCCTGTCCCAGTGGCCCTCTGAGCCCACAATGTCAAAAGGACTTCTCTTTCCCAGTTGAACATACATGCGTCACAAGTTTTTAGGGATTACCTACGACAATGACATCATGAATCCAGTGAAGTGTGGAATCTCATATTTTTAGGTTTGGTTCATTTTCTGGTATTTCTGTCTTTTTGGAAACTAAATCTATTACCCAAGAAACTTTCCTGCCGCCTAAGGCAGACTATTACAAATAAGCATGTGCCCACCATTCCTTGATCTCCCCCAATACACAGCCGTACACATACAACCTGAGCATAGTGAAATTGCTTCCTTTCCATCCTAGGTTGCAATTGTTTTCTTGGTTTTCACATTGTGATGTTAGAGTAGATGGTTGACAGTGGGATAATATAGCAGAAGGATCTGCCAAATTACTGTTTTTAGTGAGGGAAGACAATGGCCTGCAAGCCTTGTGATTTGGACAGCCAAGAAGGGCAAAGACCGTCAGAAGAAAAAGAGGTACAAAGGACCTTGAACTTAACTTGGGGGGGAGACATGAATGGACTTGCTAGTGTTCAGTCTTTTCAGTTGTATCTTAGTTTTCATTAACCCATTTGGAGTTTTATTGGCAAAGAAGAAATGGCTTTCTATTTCCTTCTTCTGCTCATTTTACAAATGAGGAAACTGAGGCAAATAGGGTTAAATACCTGACCCACAGTCATACAGCTAGTGAGGTGGGATTTGAACTTAAGAAGGTGAGTCTCCTGACTTAGCCCTGGCACTCTCCCCACTGTACTACCTAGCTTCCCCATTAATGGGCATGTACCATTAAAAAAATCATTCCTCAGCTATCATTCTGTATTTTCTATTCTTGCCTAATTTTCATGATGAAATCATATATAAATTTGGAACTTCATTTTTCTCTCTTCTAAACCTATGATAATCTTGCTTCTGACCTTAATCAACCATCACTGCTCTCCCCATAGTCACTAGTCACTCTTAATCACCAAATCAAATGGTTCCTTTCCCAGTCCTTATCTTTCTGGCAGCATCTCACAAGGTTCATCACTTTCTCCTCTTATATGCTCTCTTCTAGCTGGGTTTTTGTGACTGTGCTCCTCTATCTATATGATTTCTCTTTCTTTTACTGTCTCTTCATCCATGTGACTAGATCACACACACCCCCCCACACACACTCAGGAGCTCAAGTACCTCAGTCTCTCGAAGGTCTTTTCCTCTACTCCCATCTGCTAGTGCCAATCCTATGAAGAATGCTTCCCTTCATTCTATTTCTCTTGTATGAGCTAATAGAGGTCAATATTGATCTATCGATCCATTGTTTCCTCCAATGGAGGTTGCGTCAGAAAAATTCAAATAGTTTTATGTGAAATAAGATAGTGAATGAAAAGTACTTTTCAATCCTTAAAGCATCATTTAAGTGTCAATTGTTATTTCTTATCCTGAACTTAAAATCTATCTTCTAAGGAGCTTTATATGTTTGTTCACTAGATTGGAAGCTACTTGGAGACAGACCATCTTATCTTATACTGTTTAGATTGATAAGTATTTGTGAAATTAAATTAAACTTCACTCTTCAATAGAGGAAGATTCCTCTCATGATGGTGTGAGAGCCAGGAGGTGAAATGATCCATGGGAAAACAGAACCCACAAACACCTTGCTGGGTTTTTATGATTTCTCTTATATAATGTTTCCCAATGTGTGTGTGTGTGTGTGTGTGTGTGTGTGTGTGTGTGTGTGTGTGTAGAATTCTTAGCCTCTAATAATCCCTTACCTTTCTCCCTTTCAGTACAACCTTTCATGTTAAACTTGACTTAGTTTGATGGCTGAAGTGGGAGTTCATTTGACAAGGTTATTGTAACTCTCACTGGGTGGAAATGACATGTTTTGCACTGAGGCCTGCCTCCTGATGGAATTTGAAGAGCTGAGATGGTGTTTATTGGTGAAAGTAAAGGTCAAAGAGCCTGTGGGAGTGAGCGCACCTGGCCCCAGACAGCAATGAAAGGAGGTGGGGATTGTAGATGGAGGTGATGTTGGCTGCTCTGGTGTGGGCCCTGCATCAGGACACGGAGGCTGTTTTGTGTTGATCGCTTTTTGGCCATTTGCCTAGGAGATCTTGGGCCAGGTGCAACATCTGCTTTACAGCAGAGCTCAGAAAGCTGGAGTAGAGTAGGAGACGAGGGAAAAAGGGGCTCCTGAGACTAAGCTCTGACTTAGCTCAGAATTGTGTTAGTAATGGTCAACATGTGTTTCTAATCATTCACATGCCAGATGTTGAGGGAGCAAGAGATGGGCTTTTATTCCTTGATGGCTCCCCATGAGGGAACAAGTAGTTTTGAGTTGGAAATAGGTCCTATTGTTAAATTTGCTCAGCATTTATTCCCATCACCCTTACAGGTGTTTGGCCTCCTTATAACATCTGTCTGGAGGACAATGAATGTGAAATCCCTGTCGCCCTTCCCACACTGCTCCCCCCTCCCCATGATCCTGAATCTAGGATTACCTGTCTTGGTCCAATGAACATCTGGATATCCTGGGGCCCCTCTAATCAGGTGATAAGGAATTGTCAGAATTCTCCAAAATGTCTACAAATATTTCCCAGTTAAACAATTCAAAATTTAAATCACACTAAGCAAATTGGGGTTTGCATATGGGTATTGAGTTACAAATGGGACACTTGGCCTAACTGGACCTCTTTTTCCAGAGTTGTCCAAGGTTTACTTCCTGGTCACTAGTACACTTCCCACATATTCACCAGAAAGAACAAGTTTTATGAACAATCGGGGATTAGGTAAGGGCCAAAATTTACCTTATTTTCTGGTCTGAGTTAAAAGCAGCCAAAATTCTTCTAGTAGTGCTGATTACTCAGGAGCAAAGAGCTACATTTCAGAATTCCTTGAGAAACAAGATATTGAAGTTGAGTTGAGAGTCAATCTCACCATGAAGGATATTTTTACTCAGAGCTAGCTTTTGTTGGTGACTGTTTTTCTTCTGAATACTTTTACCTAGCAACTTTTTTTGATTGTGGACACATTAATCATCCAACTCATAAAGATGAAATGGGTATAATTCTATTGCACCAAAATGGCATCTCAAGAAGTATCCCATGATACTGCTCAGACCCCAAATCCCTGGGTTTATAGCCTCATCATCTGCTGATAGTATTTATGAAGCACCTGTTGGATACAAGGGAACCACGCCAGGCGTCAGGATAACATGGGCAGGGACACAGAAGAGAGAGGCCCTGTGTCCAAGGAGTAAATGAGCACATCCCAGAGGCAAACATACATACACAATAGGGGGGAGGATCAATTTTAAAAACATTTATAAAGTACTATACCAATGAAAATAAGTGAAACTGGAAAACCATGTGTGTAAGTGATCAGAGGTGAGGGATTAACGATTCAAGGGGGTTTAAAATAATCTGATCTCCAATCCAACCTCTCCAGAGCAGAATCCTTAAACCATACCAAGCAGGTGGGCAGTGCTTTGAGGTCTGGACTTACTTGTGTCTATTTGGGAATCCTGGTAGAAGAAAGGAACACATTACATGAGATCTCCAGGGCAATTACAGTCCCCAGTAGGGTTCCCCAAGTGGATTAGATCAATGCATTATATGCTTTGCAGGGTCTGGGGCTGCCACCTGTTCTTCTAGCTAGTTCTTATCTTCCATCGTGAAGAGTGAAGGAAAGCCTGTTCCATTTTAATTGGCTGACTCCATGGCTTCTGGGGCTCAGCAGAGCAGTGTTTCTGAGGCGAAGCAAAGAATGTTGAACATCAAGTTGCGGCTCCGGCGGATTTAACAAGAAATTGAGCACCCGACTAGTCCTGACATCGCTTTAGCATTTAGTTCACAGGCACTAGACACAGCTAGTTTCTTCGCTACCAGCCTCTGACTTCTCCAAGCCCTGTCTGGGTGGAGGGGCCAGCCACTTTTCCAGCTCATCCAGCCCTTTTTATTCTTAGCCCAGCCTTTCAATGAGGAAGCTTCACACTGTCAAGGGGAAGCAGGAGGAGGGAGAGCAAAGAGAGGAGGGAGGAGACCAGAAGACTAAATTCCTCTTCCCCAGTGGTTCAGGACCCTCTCTCAAATGGAGAAGCCAGGCATATGGAGTATCTACATGAGTCTGTTTCTCATGCAGCATGTTCTGGGGGGAAATGACCCTGAGCCAGAAGTCCTAATTTTGGATCTAGTGTGGACTGGATGATTTTATTCTGTAACATAGAAAAAGTTGAACTAGGCTCGCAGTTTAAAAATCTGAGTTTAAGTCCCAGTTCTAATATTTACCTGTATTTGTCTGATCATGGAGAAATCATTTAACTTCTCTAAGCCTTAGTTTATTCAGATATAAAATGGAGATACTGACAATTGTACCTCTATAATGATAAAGTTGTCATAAGGAATATGTGCCATTTAATAATACAATTCAGGACACAAGCATAGATTAAATGCCCATTATGTCCCAGGACTTCTGCTGAGTATTAGGGATACAAAGGAAAAGGGAGCATTTTATCTACCCTCAAGGAACTTATGTTCTATTAGGAGGTACATGTATCATACAGAGATACATGGATATAAATGGGAAAGGGAAAAGAATAAGCATAAGTATTTATTAAGAGCCTATTATGTGCGAGATGTACTTTATATATATCAACTCATTTAATCCTCAACAACCCTGGGAGACAGATGCTATTATTATCTTCATTTTATTCTTGAGGAAACGAGGCAAACAGAGGTTAAGTGTCACATAGCTAGTAAACATCTGAGGCTGTATTTGAACTTGGGTCTTCCTGACTTTAGACATAGCACTCTCTCCACTGTACCTAGCTGGTAAACTTGAAAGATCTCTGAACTTGTTGCCAATCTTATGCTTCTTTTATTAGCGGAATCAAATCACTTAATCCTCATCTATAAAATGGTAGGGGAGGTGGGCAGGGAGTGAACAAGATGATCTCTAAAGCGCATTGTCTTGCTCAAAATCTATACAAGTAAATATTATGTAGAGAAGGGAAAGATTATTTTAAAATTTGAACAAGAGAGGAGGCTGGAAAAAGAGAGGTACCTTAAGGATCTAACGATTTTGAGAACTAAGGACAGGAGGCTTAGGAGTTGAAGTGCAAATACATGGAGACAGGAAATCGAATGTTGAATTTAGGAAGTAGCCAGATTTCTAGTTTGGCCAGAATGTAGTAGAACTCAGCCCCTTGTGAGACTCAAATGGCATAATATTTTTAAAGCACTTAGTACAGGGCCTGGCACATAGTAGGTGCTATTATTGTTGCTATTCAACAATAATATAATAAGTGTTATTATTATTATTTTTATCAATAGTAATATAATGTGAAATAAGGCTCAAAAGATTGGACAGAGCCAGGCTGTAGAGAGCTGTGAATGATAGACCTAAGAATTTGTATTTTGTCCTACAGACAATAGAAAGCCATTAAAGATTTTTGGGCTACCATCATCTTCATCATTGGAGGTGGTATTATTAAACAAGACATGACCTCTTTGTGTTTCAGTTCTCCCATTTGTTTAAAAAAAAATCAGGGTAATTATTCCTGCCTTATCTATCTCATCTTGTTAAAAGCATAAAATAAAATTATCTCTGGCAAGTATTTAAAACGACTAAATATTATGCAAACATTAGTGATCCTTGTTATTTTTATTATAATTGAGGAAAGAGAATCCAGAGACAGCAGCAGCCAGGGAGGTCATCAGTGTTGAGTCCATCCTATGGAAAGTAGGGAGGACACAGGAGCACACTGGCTGTTTCTAAGCTACCTCTTCCCAGGTTTTCTGCTTGTACCTGCCTTCTTCCTTTCTCTCTCTGACCATGCCCCCAATCTCATCCTCTACTACATCCTTCACACTCCAGACAGTGGAGATTTAGAGAAATGCACCCTTTTCCATGTCAGCCTTTTTTACCTGAAATATGGCAGATTTCAAAGAACAAACCAGTAAGAAGACCATTGAGAACTGGAATAAGTTGACCCCAAGAGGTCTCCACCTCACCCCAGCCCCCACTTCCTGACAAGCCTAACAGCAGACATCTAGAGTTAGGAAGGCACCTCAGAGAACCCCTGATCCAGCCCCCTCATTTTACAGATGAGGAAACTGAGATCCAGACAGTGTTCGAGAAGTAAGTAACGGAGCCAGAATTTGAAGGTCACTTAGTGAGTTCTGACCACCAAGTTAGGGGCATCCCTCATAAAGAATGTTACAGAATGAATTAATGCAATCAGCAAAAATATTCTTTATCCTCCCATCCAGGGCAAAACCAAATAGGATTGTTTAGTGCCCACCCTGTTCTGAAAATGTCAGGAAAACTGAGCAATAAACCCTTTGGCACAAGAAGGCCAGAAAAAAAGAGTGAAAAAGTACTTTTGTCAGATTGGGGGGGGGGGGGCCTTAAGTCTTCTAAGTCAGAGGCATCTGTGGGGCCCTGAAGCTAACGTCACAGAGGAAGCTAGCAGACAGATAAGCAGCTTTTGCAGAGAGATAGTGGCTGGCATCCTGGGGCTGTGCCCTCCATCTCCAGGGGTTGCCAAGGATTACAGATAGAGCTATATTTGATGTGCTGTACAGAATGCCTGCCTTTCATCAGCACAGCATTCTCTCTTCCACAACTGGCTTGCGTGTCTATATTAAATTGAATTAAATTCAGAGGTTGGGAGAGAGGACCTGGGACCTTCTGGAAGGTCCACTTACCAGGGTCTCTCCTGACGTCTACTATGAGCATTGTATTAAGTCAGAGCAGTATCCAATTCAGACAATAGTATGTCTACATTTCTAGAAAACTTTTATCTTTTATCCAGTTCATAGAACAATCACACAGGCTTTAGGATTAGAGTTGGGAGGGACCTTAAGATATTTCTGATCCAATTGTGCAAATTAGAAAACTGACTTTCTTGAGGTAGCATCCAGCCTAAAGTTGGGAAGACCTGAATTCAAACCACTTAATAGGTGGGTGTGTCTGGACAAAATACTCCCTTCAGTTTCCTCATCTGTAAAATGAGGATAATAGGAGCACTCGCCTTCCATGGTTTTTGTGAAGGTCAAATGAGACAGATAGAGCACTAGCCCTGGAGTCAGGAGAACCTGAATTCAAATCTGACCTTAGACATTTGACACTTATTAGCTGGGTAATCCTGAACAAGTTATTTACCTCCAATTGCTTTGCCCCCTCCCCAAATTAAATAAAATTTTAGAAAATAAAATGAGATAATAATTGTATGGCACTATAAATATATATGTATGTATGCATATCTGTATACAAATATACATATAAAATACATACATGTATATATGTGTCTGTATCTATTAGCATACATGCATGTTATGCTATTTTATTTATATGTGTGTGTATATATACATATATATATATATATATATATATATTTATATTTGAGTGTATGTTCTTGAGAACAAATGCTTGATCTGGATCAGAGGACCAAGGTTGACATATTACTTTTGATCTTGCCTATTTGCATGATTTTACACAAGTCTCTTCATTTCCTTGGGCCTCAGTTTCTTCACCTGTCAGAGATGAGGCTTGGACTTCATGACCTCTAAGATTTCTTCCAGATCTAAGTCTGTGATGACTAGGATCACAAAGGTAGTAAACAGCCGGAATTCAAATTTGTGGCCTTTTAAATCTGAATCTATAGCTCTTCCCACCACCCCATGGTGTAGTTTTAAGTTTGGATGAGGGACATGGGAAAAATTTATTCTAAAGGAATAGCTTTGAGCAGAGGTTCTCAACTTTTTGTGTGTGTCATGGCCCCTTTGAGCCATCTCGTGAAGCTGAAGCTGCCATTCAGCTTCAGAATAATAATTTAAATTCAGAAAATAAAATACTTAAGATTACAAAGGCAGTTGATATTGAAATAGTCATCAATTAAAAAAAACCACTTAAGCAATTATAAATTCAGGACCTCTGGCCTAGAGCCTTTAAGTGACCCTGGATGTTTATCAATAGCAATGATAGTAGGAGTAACTCACATTTTTAATGTTTGGAAAGCATTTTTCCTCGCACCCATCCTGTGAACCAGAAAGTGTTGATATTGTCACATACATTTCCAGTGGAGGACTCTCTAGCCATGACCACAGTCCTAAGTACAGACATTTCCAGGACCTAAGAATTGCAAAGTTCTTGTGTGAATGGTCATTGATGAACTAGGACAGCCATAAACTCATGCTCAAGGGGCTCTCATAACTTCCTCTATTGACTTGATGCAAATCCAGAATAGACATATGGATACAATTTGAATTTTTATCTCCAGGCTTCTCAAGGTGGGATGTACAAGGATAGGCTAGGAACTGGGCCTTTGCAACTGTGGGTGGCTACTTACAATGGCTGGCATGCTGGAGGCATTTAATAAATACTTTCCCCCACTTTTCTCCTATTTCCATATCTGACCTGAGCTCATAATTTGCTATTAGTAGGTCAACAAATGGATTGTCATGGCCACACAGTTCACACCTCAATGATGAGGATGAACTTCTCTATTCTAAATTAGGCTGGTCTTGGGATAATTTATTTGCCCGTTGTCAGGACTATATAACAATAACAATACTACTGCTGCAAATAGCTCTTCTGTAGTACTTTAAAATTTGTAAAGTGTTTTACAAATATCATTTAATTTGTTCCTCACAACAACCCTGGGAGGTAGATGCTATTATTATCATCACCCTCATTTTACAACTGGGGAAACTGAGGCAGAGAAGTTATGTGACTTGTCTAAGGTCACTGAGCTATGTGTTTGAGACCAAATTTGAATTAAATCTTCCAGATTACAAGGCTTTCTACACTGTATCACCTGCTAGGAACAAGCAGTTGCCCTCTTCTTGTTGGTTAGTCAGTGTTTCTTTGAATTGTGCACAGGATAATGGGATGGAGAAATGAAAGTCCTAGGGGTTCATAACTGGGGGCTGTGAATTTGTTGAAATATTGATAACTGCATCGCATCTGGCACATAAGGGACAACTAAATGTTTGTTGACTACACTGAGAAGGGATTGGCAACTTCCACAAATGTCCAGAGGGATCCATGACACAAAAAAGTTTGAAAACTCCTGCACCTCATCTTGCAAATCAGGAAGCTATGATCCTTGGGAAGAAAGGAGTTTAACCTGTGATCATGTAGGTAGAAAGGAGGGGAGCCAAGGCTAACTCAGGAGTCAGATAACCCCAAATTTGGGGGGGAAACTCCAGTCCTTATTAACTCAGAACTCAGAAAGTCAGAGCTGGAAGGGAACTTTGAAGTCACCCAGCTTCTTAAATGGAGATTTGTGACCCCATATGGGGTCTCGTAACAGAATGTGGGGGTTGTGGGATTATGACTTATTATCAGTAAATGTTTGATTTGTATGCCTATTTTATATACCTATATACCCAGGGTCACATAAAATTTCTCAAAGAGGGGTTATGAGTGGGAAAACATTAAGAAGCCCTGATCTAAACCAACTCCTTCTCCATACAGATCCAGACTACATGCTAAGACATGAGCCAGGACCCAACCTTGGGTCTTTGGAGCCCAAATTGATTGTTTTTTCTGTTGCTTATGAATATATCTGAGCTGCCCTTCTTGTCAACCTGTCTACAGCTGTCTGGCCAGAGGGCCTCTCCTGGGAGGAGAAAGGCAGCTCTCTAGCCGTCTTCATCCTCAGCAGCAGAACTGGGCCTCCTATGTCCCCTGGTTGGAGAGTAGCTTGCTTTCAATGGCCTGTCACGCTTCCCCAGCCACAGACACTTACATCATCGATCCTGGCCCCAGTGATGCTCCTTAGTCCTCCAGGGACACAGAGCTGGCTAGGCCACTGCTTAACTCTTGGCATTTTTCCGTTCCTCCTATCCTGCCAGACTGGCTCCCCGTTGCTCTTTGCACTGTGTGTCTGTAGGTACACCAATGAAATGAAGTAGCCAGATTCATAACATCCTTTTCCTGGCATGACAGCAATTGCCTGTGTCCCAGAGAGTGGGGAACTGGGCAACTCAAAGGCCCTCCTTGTATTCATGGAGTAGGAATCCCTTGGGGGCAGTGGGGCACTGGGTCTGGGGGGCACTTTGGAAGGGGAGATAGGTGGGGAGAGAGAGAAGATGCTTGTAGTAGTGGCAGAGACCTAAGAGTCAGGAGATCTGACTTTGTGTCTCAATTCTCCTGGCCATTAGCCATGAATCCTTGGAGCAAGATCCTCAATTTTCTCAGCTTTAAAATACTGGTAATAACTCACTTCTCTGTAGTTTGCTAAGCTCTTTCCTCCGCCCACCCTGTTAGGTAAGTAGGATTTTAGAGAATCATCTCCCTAGACTTGGGAAGGGTTCTTGAAGGGCATCTTATCCACTCCCCTCATTTTAGAGATAAGGAAACTGAGATCCACTTTACTAAGACAGAAAAGCATTTTCTAATGTTAACTACAAAGGTAGTCAGCATCAGAAGCAGAATTTGAACCCACATCATAGGATTATATGGAATATATAGGGGGAGAGAGAGATTATGTATAGTGGAAGGTTGGGGGGCTTTATATTTAACCTGGAGCAATCAGAAATAGGTATTTTCTAGTTCATGGTACAATACCCAAGACTTCCTATAAATGCTTCATTTAGGAACTTCATTGGGATTCCATTCAGAGAAGTCTGTCCTTGAATGACTCCCTCCATCAGGAGCGGGTAGGTTCAGTGACATGCCATCTCAGGATCCCTCTTTTTCCTGTCATGTACTATTTCTGACTTCTTAGCAAGAGCCAAAGAGGCTAGGAAGGGAACTGGCTGAAAAAAATAATAATAAAAATAAATAAAATAAACAAACAAACAAAAACCCCATCTTGACATGGGTAGAAACTCCAAGCTATGGAAGGCACGAAAGAATAGGAGGGGAAGCAATAGACTGAAAGATGGCATCAGAGTCCAAGCCTAGGGTCTGCCATTTACTCTGTGTGACATTAGCAACAAACTGAACTTTTCTGTTCTGCTTCCTCAAATGTAGAGTATAATAAATAATACTTGCACAACCTCCCTCACTGAGTTGTTTCGAGTAGAATGGTTTGTAAGCCACAAAGAGCTATTTAAATGGGAGCTTTGCTCTTTTGTTCTAAGTTGAGCCCTGAGAGAGTTTGAGTGGGTTTTGATCTGGAATCGTAGTGTTAATCAGAGTGCATGTTACCTGGGGAGGCAGTGGAATAATGCTGCTCTTAAAGGGTTTGCCAGGTTCTGAGCTTCTCAAGTAAATGGTGCCATAAAACACAAACTATTGGTTTTTATTATGCCTTTTTTTTATTGGTAGTAACAGGATAACCAGATTTGCCTTGACTTAGAATGGTGGTTCAGTGGAAATAAAGAGTACATTACAGGTCTCCTATTTCCCATGAAAGTTACAGCTTTGAAGGTTTGTATGGCCAGCTGTTAGGATAAATTTGGACTTTTCCCAAAACATTTACAAATGGAATTCTCTCTCTCTCTCTCTCTCTCTCTCTCTCTCTCTCTCTCTCTCTCTCTCTCTCTCTCTCTCTCTCTCTCTCTCTCCCTTTCTCTCTCTCTCCTCTCTCTCTCTCTCTTTCCTTCCCTCTCTCCCTTTTCCCCATCTATCTCTTTCTCACTTTCATTCCCTTCTGTTTCCTTTTTCTCCCTGTTCTCTTTCAGCCTCTCAGCTAGGACCCTCAGAAACAACTTCACTTTCCTTTCCTGGCTAAGTAAGAATCAGAAAGGACAGTGTCCCGTTAAGAAGACTAGGGTGTTGGGGAGTTGCTCTGTATAGGAAAACTGTAGAGTTCATCTCTTCTCTTCCTTCTGTCATCTATAAAATCTTGACCTGCCCCCTAGTCCATCCCTTTCATTCTCTGCTTGTCCATTTCCTCATCTGTGAAATGAGGAAGTTGGACTAGATGACCTCACAGGTTACTTCCAACATTATCTCTATGAGCCTAAGAATCTTGGCAAGGGGACTTAGAATTGATCTCAAATACCCATAACCATACTTACCCTTTTTTAACAAGTAACAAATAGGCCAGAGTAAGAAAATACTTGTTTTGGTGATGTCTACAACAGTTGTTCACACCACTTTTCAAATTTTAGGAACCTTCATTTGAATGTTGTATTATTAATAACCCATTGATTGAAATGACGCATGGCAAGAAGTCACTGTTGATCCAACAACATTTTTATTATTTTTATTTATTTATTTACAAGACATATGCATGGGTAATTTTTCAACATTGACCCTTGCAAAACCTTCTGTCCCAAATTTTCCCCTCCTTTCCCCCATCCCCTCCCCTAGACGGCAAGTAGTCCAATATATTAACTATCCAACAACATTTTAAAAGGAACTTGTATGTTATTAACTATAGAATCTACATACACTTGAAAAAAGATTAATAAATATTTATCTAAATAAATATCAGAATGAGAATGCTTGTCTTGAATATTAAGTCACAGACCTAATGTAATAACTCTTTAGCCTCTCAAAAATTTAGAGGACCACCACAAGTTGGGGACAACCGATCTAGAATATAAAAGCCAGATATGGTGTCTAGCCCAATTCGTTTTCCATTTCCTAAAGTTACCTCCCAAATTTGAAGGCATACCTCAAGGTGTCCTTTCCTTCTGCCTTCTACTCTCCTTCCCTACTTGTATTGTACTCTCCTCCCCCAAATAAAATGAATAAATACAAATGTTTTTCAGGGAGAAGAGAAAAGAATGGTGGGTATATGTTATGCTTTGAGCATCCCTAAATCAGAGCTAATTCTCTACTGGTGACCACCCCAGAGCTTTCCCATAAAATGTGACATCATCTAATAGGTTTACAGTTATTGGAGTGCATCTCTGAAGCAAATGAAAAAGCTTAGATAGGAGAAGCATGAAATAACATTGTTTGTTCTAGGGAGCATTACAAAGCCGAGGGATCATCTTCAAATTATCCACCCTTTGGTCACAGGCTGCTCATTTGGGAAGGAGCTGAAGCAATTTCAGCAGATCTTGGTGCGCTACACTGGCTGGCCCCTGACATTCTAAGTCTTTCTACTTGAGAGCCATTGGGATGCTGAAAACTGAACATCTCTTTGGGTGGAGGAATGGATGGCGTTAGCTACACCAGAAAAAGTGGGGGCAAGCTAGGAATAGTTTGGATGATGGGGGGGAAAGGGGGCCAGGAAGGAGGAGATGCCTATGAGTGACAAATGTTTGCTTGTTGTCAGAGACATTCACACAAAAGGAAGCTCTAATGGGAGCTCTGGGGGCACTCAGAGCTGGTGTTCTCTGGGACTGGCAGTGTGTTTATGTGATTAGCGACTTCCCCATGCAGGACCAATCCCTCAATTCAATATCAAGTTTCCTAAACAAGTTACAATAACACAAGTCATTATAAACCCTCTGGTGAATGGTTTGGTTTCTGTTTCCACTCTCCAATCCTAGTAAACTCAGACACTTTGAGTGAATAATTGAGGGGAGGGAGAGAGGGATGACCAGCATCCAGAAAATTTGCACAATAAAAATGTTGCATTGTTAATCTGTTATTAAGCAAAAGTCTTCACACCAGGCTGGGTGCTCTGCCGCCTCTCTGCACACCCTGGATGGAATTATGCATCATGAATAAAAACTGCTGTCAACATGCATTGGTTTCAGAACATTAGAGCATATGGTATGTGATTATCTGTATTGTCAAGTGCAATAAAGTGAATTTGGATATAATAAAGAATGTAATATTTTAGAAATTTGGTAATAAACTAGGGATGAGTTGACAGCAGAGTTTCTGCTTGGCCCTAGACACAAATAAATTGATGTAACTGGTTTCAAAGTTACTGGTCTCTACCGAGGAGCTGAAGAGTGGCCAGCAGATCAGCTTTTCTCTGTTTGGATTCAGAGGGGAGAGGAGGCAGTGTGGTGCAATGGACCACAATTGGGATTTGGAAATCAGGAAACAACATCTCTTTAAATCCTGCCTCTTTCCCTGTGTGATCTTAAATGAGTCATGGCCACAGATCCACTGGGCTTCATCTGGGAGATCCCTTCTAGTAATAAATGTATTTTCTTCTGACTAGATGAACCCTGAAATTTCCAATCATCTTTATTATCTTCTCTTTTTCTAATAAGATCTAATCAAATGACTGAAAATCAGTCAAGAAAATAGCCCTTCAGGTTTGATGCAAGAGTCACCATAAACCTCTGTCCATTCAGCTCAATGCAATAGGCATTTATAAAGTACTATGTGTGAATAATGAGATTACAAAATCAAATTTTAAATACAGAACCCACTCTCAAGGCTAGAGGAAAGCAAACTGTATGCAAGGTCAGTACAAAATCTTCAGAGGTCCAGTGGCAGAGCAAGGATGAGACATATATTTGTCATCAGGTCTAAAAATGTGGTCCTTCTTCTTTCCCTTCTCTCTGACATCCCCCATCCACCCACCAGAGGCTTTTACCTTTGTAATACCACCTAGGAAAATGAACTTTAACAAATTCTCTCTTCCTTAAGATCATTAACAGCAAACCTTGAAGTTTAGAATAATAGCACAGTCTTTGTTGCTTTATTAGAAAGTGAATACCTGTGTAACCTGGAAAGTGGTTTTCTGTCATCAAAAATATATACATCCTCCCTCTTTTCCTTACAAAAATGATGGACTGTGGGTGTGGAGCTCTGCATGTATAATCAAATATGTCTTGGTTATTTTTGCTGATTTTTCCCATCTTTCTTTTTTTATCCTTTATTACCAAAAAAAAAAATGGTTTTCTGAGTAGAAGAGAGGGAAGAGATATATTGGAAAGTGGAGATTATATAAAAATAAAAGTCATGTTCAAGGCTGGTGGTACAGCCTTGTAGAACTGACAGCTCCACTGCTGGGAAGCCTGAGCCTAGTAGATTGCTTGAGTTTAAGAATTCTACACTCCAGGATGATTCAAACTATTCAGGTGGCTACCCTAAGTCTCAAATCAATAGGCTGAGCCCCTGGAAGCAGAAAACTACCAAAATGTGAACTGGTCCAGGTTCAAAAAAATGAGCAAGTTAAAGCTTCCTTAGCCCATCAGGATCCATGAATGGTTCCTATGCTTCCAACCCAACAAAGTAAGGCACAAAGACTCAGTCTCCCCCTCCCCTCAAAAAAAAAAAAAAGACATTTATAAAAATGTAAATTTTTTAAAGATATGCATAAAAGTATACCTCATTATTCCCCATCCAACATTGCACTACTCCAAGTAGATTGCCAGCTTTTTGCTTGGTTTACATAGGAGGGTTCCTCATTGGGAAGATCTGACATAGGGAAATCTACATGACCTGCTACTATAATTTCTAGAATAGCCTTAGGATATGTGTAAATAAACTTTTCTTGCCTAGGGGCCATGTGATTGGGTGTCCTTTAGCAGAAGAGGATGATGGGATTGACAGGTCATGCTGAGTAAACAGAAGAGTTCAGACTCTTTTAAGTCACTTGGCTTGACATTACAAGTCAAACTCCATTACAGAAAATACTAATATAGTGAAAAGTCCCTGCAGGATTTACAAATAATTTCCAAATCCCAAGTGATGGCACATTTAATGCAAGCATAATTGGGCACAATAAAAATTTCCCATGCAACCAAAGAATTTAGACCTTTTAGGTATGTTTTAAAGGGATTTGGTGCCCCACCATGCTTTCTAGGTTAACTCTCTCAATAAATTATTATGATAATGGCTCCAGGCCTTGTCTTTCTACTTTTACATCTATCAGCTTCTTATTTCTTTCATCAAACTCTGATCGCCAGAGTTTTGCAGGTTGCAGAGGTGATTTGGGGGACAATCTGAGGCGTCTGATAGCAAATGGAAATGCAAAAACTGTTACTGTAAATTCCAAGGTTTGCCAGTAACAACCACAAGAAAGATAGTCAAATTGAACTTAATGCTCCTAAATGATCTGCAAATGTATTAATTCTACTTTCTGTTAATTAACAACATGATGAAACTGGCATTTTGTACGTCGACGTGTAACACATGCTTTGGTAATTATGTACTCAGCGGTTCGGATTCAGAATGCTAATAGAATAAAATTTTAATGAAGATATGTTGCGATGAAAAATTTATCAAGAAAAGTTCAGGTACTGCTTACATTAACACGGCAGGGAGTAGGAGGCAGGGGGCTCCATTCCAAGGAGCAGCCCTGTGGATTCCTTTCAGCTGGCACTGGTCTCTTGAGCTAGGAAAGCAGCCCTCCCAAGAAAGCAACAGACACCGGCTACGCTTTAACTTCTAGGAATTTAATATAACCTAGGAATGAGCCAAGTGGGCTCTTGGCGATCTAGGTCTTTATCCTAGATGGATGAGCAAGTGGAGGTGAGAATGGTGGTCAAGAGGTAAAGATGATTAAACAATGAGAGTAATTTGCCCTTACTTCACAGCAGACTGTGTTATTCCATCCCTTGGTCCTTGGCACTTCCCTCCTACCCCAATTTCAGGTATGTAGTATAGTCCCCTTTTCCCATTGGTTATCCATGATACTAAAGATCAAAATCATCAGAATGCTATGGAAATGCTTGGGTTTTTTTTCTTAAGTTTAATAAAAGAAAATTTTAAAAAATTTAAAACCCAAAATTTCTGGGTTTCTAATGGGACAAATTATTTCTTCATCCATCAAATAAATACTGCCTTTAGAACTGGGCTGTCCTGGGACCTAAGGTCTTGGTTTCATTGAGAGGTCTGGATTCCAGATGTCCAAAAAAGCTAAGTGTAAGTTGTTTCTAGTAGGGGGAAGAAAACTCTAACCCCAATCCTTACCCTCATGATGAAATAATTATGTTTGATGCTGCATCCTGTGCAAACTTTTCAGTTTAGGAATTTTGACTGGCAACTATTTTGCCAAAATAGAAGAGCTGGCAAAGGGATGGTCTTAGGAAATATGGAAGCCAACAGAAATGACCCTTTGGTAGTGGGGTCGGGAGGGTTGTAAGAGAATTAAGAGTAGCAGGCATAGAGCCAGAATATTGTCAGCTGGGAATTTTTACAAACTATATCTCCTAATAAAATCATATAATTTGTGGCTGCACTGAAAACCCAACAACTATTCCTGCTTCCATTTAGTGGTTTCTTAATGCCCAAGAACTTTATGGAGCCTTATCTGATGCCAGAAAGTATTCCCTGTGAACACATTCATGGTAAAGCGAGCAATGATCCTGTGCCTACTGCTGGCAGGCACTCATTGGCCTTCTGAGCTGATGGGGAGTCTCTGTATGTACATACAGGTGTTTATTTTTGTTGTTGTTGTCTTTTTTCTTGGCAATCTAGACCCTGTTGGCTAGGGGCAAGGTACTTTGGAAATGGTGTCTTTGTTCTGTCTCTGATTTCCTATTTCCTGTGTCTCTGTTACCTCTTCCCCTTTTATCCTCTCAACATCATAAACACAAGGCATTACTTCTGGCAAACTTTGTGACCATTTCCGTCCCATAGGGGGAAAAAAAGTCATTGTCCTCAAGCAAGGATTTTTAACCACTGGGTATGCTGTGGTCCCCCTTTAGCACAATCTGCTGAAGTTTATAGCCACCTCTTTAGATAGCGATCTTAAGTGCATAAAATAAAATACACAGGATTACAAAGCAAACCAAGGACTAGTGAAAATAATAGTAATTTTTTCTCCTTTTGTGTTCATGGAGCCTCAGAAATCAGTCCATGGTCTGACCCCTTCCTGAGGGTGAGGGAGCGATTCATATGTACAAGAAAAATCCAAATCATATACCCGCGCCAGATGAACCTTGCTTTCAGGTCAAACTAAAGGGTGAATGTGGAAGAAAATGAGAATCCCTGGACATGATGGGACCTTTGAAGTCAACTTAGGTAATATCACACAGAGACATTAAGTGAATTGCTCAAGATCACACAGGTCCTCAGGTAATCCTCCTGGCTGTGAGGCTCAATGCTGTGTGACCTTGATTGTTCTTGGTCTGAGTTCCTTATTTGTGATATGAGAGACAGAGAGAAACACAGAGACAGATACAAAGAGACAGAGATAGAGACAAAAAGGCAGAGGCAGAGAGAGAAAAAAAGACAGGAGGAGGAGAGGGATCATCTTAGTTATCTTAGAGGGAAGATCTTCAGTCTTCAGCATTAAAGGTTAAAGGATTGATGTAGAAGGTAGGATTTTATCGAAGACTTCAAGGAAGCTTCGAGTTAGAGACAAAACCCGTCTCTATCATCGTCTATCGTGGTTGTTGTTTTGTCTGGACCTATCACTTCATTAGTTTAAAAACCTCTCTGTTCCTAAGGGGAACATCTCCTGTATCAAATCAGCCCCACACTCTGCATCTTCTAGCTCTGCAGCAGCTGTCCTTAGCCTTTTTGTGTCTTCTTTGGCTTTCTGGGGGAGTCCCTAAACCTCTTCTCAGACTAATATTTTTAAATAATTGAAAGAAATGCTAAATTTCAGTTAGAGGTTAGTGAAAACAAATATATAATTTTCCCACTCCCCATTCCTATTCATTGACCCCTTGAAATAAATCTGTGGAATGAGATTAAAGATCTCTGCTTTTCAGAGCTGCCCATGACCCTAAGGGCTTAAGTGACTTTATGCAACATTGTCAGATCAGGAATTTGGACCCAGGTCTCTCTGACTGCAAGGCCAGATCTCTGTCCTCTATACCCCAGCTTCTTAAACTGTGTATCACAACCCCATGTAGGATCTCATAACTGAATGTGGTGAGGTCATGAAATTATGATTTATTATGAGTAAATGTTTGATTTGTATACCTGTTTTCTATACTGGTATACTCAAGAGTCACATAAAAATTTCTCAGGTGCAAAAGGATCATGAATGGAAAGAGTTTAAGAAGCTCTGCTCTGCCCCAGATACTTCTTCTGACCCTCTAAATTAAGGTAGTTTCATCCTCTACCAAGGGTGATCAGGAGCCTTTAGAGCTTCCCCTAACTGGGGGAAAATAAGGGTAGCAAAGTTTGGTACATAGTAAACATCTAATAAATGCTTATTGAATGGCTGGTTGACATGCAAGCCTGATCTGGGCCAAGTCTCAGCCTTCTCCAAAAGGAAAAGGACTGGACTTAGTACAGGCACTTCCATTGATCTCCCCAAATTCCCCATGTGTTATTACCCTTGAAGGGCACACTCTGCAAAAGCCAGCCCCAAGAAAAAGAAAAAGAAAATGCCAAGCTCTGCGGATTTGCAAAAACAAAGGCTGAAGAGGCTTTTTTTTCTGGTCCCCTTTCTCCAGCTGTGTGCCTGACCCCAGCTCCCCTCCTTCCTGCTGGGTCTGCATTGAAATCCTGGCCCCTTTTGCAAAGGTCCTGATCTGAGCCAGTTGTCTAGCGATTTAATTTCGTGAATTTACCACTGAGTCCCAGAGTTTATATTGGCACTTAACAGCGGTAATATGTGTCTCTCTCGCCAAGAAGTGACTATTTTCCTGACCAAGATGGAACACCACGCACAAAAAAATAGGTTTGTGAACTAATCTCCTGTCCTGACAAGTGTCATTCACAGAATCACTGCTATAGAGCAGGCTTGGAATTAAATGAGGTTGATATTTTCTAGATGGGATCACAGGTGCTCTCCTCTCTCTCTCTCTCTCTCTCTCTCTCTCTCTCTCTCTCTCTCTCTCTCTCTCTCTCTCTCTCTCTCTCTCTCTCTCTCTCTCTTTTTCCCCTCCCTCCCTCCCTCTCCCTTCCTCTCCCTCTTTTTTCTCTCTCTTCCCTCTCTTTCTCATTTTCTCTTTCCCTCTCCTTCTTACTCCCTCCCTCTCTCTTCCTCTTTTTCCCTCCTTTTCTTTATCCCTTCATCTCTCTCTCTCTCTCTCTCTCTCTCTCTCTCTCTCTCTCTCTCTCTCTCTCTCTCTCTCTCTCTCTCTCTCTCTCTCTATCTCTCCTTTCTTCTCTCAACAAGAGTCTTGGGTGAGATTGTAAAGCTTCAAGCACTTTCAAATAACACTATCAGCACACAAGGCAGATTTCCAAGTATTTTAATTTTATTTTGTATTTTGGAGAAAGGCTCAATCCAAGCTGTTCCATCCCTCTTTGCCTTGAGATCAGAGAGCTATCTCCTACTATACTTTGAGAGGCATAGAAAGTGACAAAGATGCCCATTTCAACAATGAATCTTTACCACTGACTTGCTCTATTCTGATATTACCTCACAAAAGCAATCATTCCTTGAGGCACAAAAAGGGGAGAGCTAAACCAGGAGTCAAGAGAGGCCTGAGTCCATAGTTCCATTCAAACTATTTATTGCTACCTCTCTGACCTTGACTAAAACACATAATCTGTCTAAACCTCAATGTTGTCATCTGAGCAATGGGGATGACAATAATATTGCTTATACTACTCATCTCATAAGGCTCTTGTGAAGGAATTATCTTGCAAATCTTAAAATATTGCAGGAAAAATGATTTAAAATTCAAATCTGGCTGGGGGACAATGATACTCTAGGCATGAATTCCAGATCCTTTCCAGAGAACAGATTTTTTTTTTTTAATTGGTGGGGGTAGGTGGTAGAGAGCTCTAGAGATCAGCAAGTGTCTGTGGGAGGATGGAAGGCAGAGGGTGGAGGGATCAGATAACATAAATGTGAACCAGTAAGATATGGGGAAAGGACTGGGAGGAGGGAGCTCCCTGTCCTGGGACAGTGCTATCCCTCAGGATAACGGTCCTCAGCCCTAAGGAAAGGGGTATCTATTTTAGCCATCCTTCTGGGTGAGACATCCCCAGAACTTAGAATCAGGGGTTCTTAATCTGGGGTCCATGAATTTGATGTTTAAATGTGATCATTGTTTCCTTTGTCATCCTCAATATTTAATTTTGTGTACCTAAAAACATTATGGCTGAGAAGGGGTCCATAAATTTCACTAGACTGTCAGAGGGGCCATGTCACATAACAGAAGGCTAAAAGCCCCAAACTACAGGTCTGGAAAGCATTCCAGGAGAAATTCTTTGCTTGCCCATCCCAATGAGGCCCTAAAGGCTCTTCTGCCAACAGTCTCTTAGTTCTTGCTCCTCTTTTTGGTGATTCAGGGGGCAGAGGTCCATTCCTTCTCCACAACCTTCTTCTTCCAAAATATTTTGCCTTGTTAGAGGGATAGAGATCTCAGCAGCTTACACTGACTTTCCTATGGTCATTGGAAAAATGACTGTTGAATAGAAACCCATCTTGAAATGGTCTTCTCACTTCTGCCTCTTGCTTGTAAAATATTTATCCCAACATTTCAAGGAAAACTTTAACCAGAGCATCCTGGGGCTGAAAAACAAGAGAAAAGCTTCCTTTTCTAGTTGAGAAATGGATTTAGATCTGGTCAATAGAACCAGTGTGACTTAATATTAATTTAAGAAATTCAGTATTTATTTTCTTCTCTCAACAAGAGTCTTGGATGAGATTGTAAAGCTTCAAGCACTTTCAAATAACACTATCAGCACACAGGGCAGATTTCCAAGTATTTTAATTTTATTTTGTATTTTGGAGAAAGGCTCAATCCAAGCTGTTCCATCCCTCTTTGCCTTGAGATCAGAGAGCTATCTCCTACTATACTTTGAGAGGCATAGAAAGTGACAAAGATGCCCATTTCAACAATGAATCTTTACCACTGACTTGCTCTATTCTGATATTACCTCACAGAAGCAATCATTCCTTGAGGCACAAAAAGGGGAGAGCTAAACCAGGAGTCAAGAGAGGCCTGAGTCCATAGTTCCATTCAAACTATTTATTGCTACCTCTCTGACCTTGACTAAAACACATAATCTGTCTAAACCTCAATGTTGTCATCTGAGCAATGGGGATGACAACAATATTGCTTATACTACTCATCTCATAAGGCTCTTGTGAAGGAATTATCTTGCAAATCTTAAAATATTGCAGGAAAAATGATTTAAAATTCAAATCTGGCTGGGGGACAATGATACTCTAGGCATGAATTCCAGATCCTTTCCAGAGAACAGATTTTTTTTTTTTAATTGGTGGGGGTAGGTGGTAGAGAGCTCTAGAGATCAGCAAGTGTCTGTGGAGGATGGAAGGCAAAGGGTGGAGGGATCAGATAACATAAATGTGAACCAGTAAGATATGGGGAAAGGACTGGGAGGAGGGAGCTCCCTGTCGTGGGACAGTGCTATCCCTCAGGATAACGGTCCTCAGCCCTAAGGAAAGGGGTATCTATTTTAGCCATCCTTCTGGGTGAGACATCCCCAGAACTTAGAATCAGGGGTTCTTAATCTGGGGTCCATGAATTTGATGTTTAAATGTGATCATTGTTTCCTTTGTCATCCTCAATATTTAATTTTGTGTACCTAAAAACATTATGGCTGAGAAGGGGTCCATAAATTTCACTAGACTGTCAGAGAGGCCATGTCATATAACAGAAGGCTAAAAGCCCCAAACTACAGGTCTGGAAAGTATTCCAGGAGAAATTCTTTGCTTGCCCATCCCAATGAGGCCCTAAAAGGCTCTTCTGCCAACAGTCTCTTAGTTCTTGCTCCTCTTTTTGGTGATTCAGGGGGCAGAGGTCCATTCCTTCTCCACAACCTTCTTCTTCCAAAATATTTTACCTTGTTAGAGGAATAGAGATCTCAGCAGCTTACACTGACTTTCCTATGGTCATTGGAAAAATGATTGTTGAATAGAAACCCATCTTGAAATGGTCTTCTCACTTCTGCCTCTTGCTTGTAAAATATTTATCCCAACATTTCAAGGAAAACTTTAACCAGAGCATCCTGGGGCTGAAAAACAAGAGAAAAGCTTCCTTTTCTAGTTGAGAAATGGATTTAGATCTGGTCAATAGAACCAGTGTGACTTAATATTAATTTAAGAAATTCAGTATTTATATTTTCACTCAGGCTAGATGGGTAATTTCAAAAGGATGGTTATGTTTTCTTAACTCCCTTCCCCCTCCCTAGGCTGTGCCTTCCCTCCAGAGGTGGCTGGAGAGCCGCAGGTGTGAGCTAGCTTGCTTCTAAGTAACTTTCCCCCTCCTGATTAAGTGGTATGTGTGAATGAAGGAGATCCATGTTGATTCACACCAATCTATGCCTCGGCCCGTGTGAGAGCTACTTCCAATTCCCCACAGCCCCAGCAAGCTTTGCAAGGCAGAAAGAAATATGACCAGGCAAGTTGAGAAAATAAATTAAACTAATGTCAACTTTTCTTGTTTCTCCCCTCATTATTAGGGGATAGAATGGGCCTCATTTATCAAGTGGGAAGAAAAAATTAATTGACACAGGCTTTAATATTATGATGTCTGGCTTGTCTGGTCACATTCCTTCATTTTTTGAAAGGCATTTTATTACAGTTTACAACCACCAGCTGCCAAACTATTGGTGTAAACAAGAGAGCAGGTGCATCAATAATGCCACACTGGAGGGGCCCCAGATACCAACCTAGAGGCTACTTTGCAGGGAGAAAATAATACCAGCATTGGGGATGGAGGAGCCAAGTGGAGCTTGTTGGATTTGAGTGGGGAGAAAGTGTCTACTTGGGGGGGAGTGAAGTGGGAGAAATTGATGCATTAAGAATGGAGGGATGCAGAGGCTTTGTGTCCTGTTTACCAGACATTACAGGGCAGGGAGAGAGGGAGGGAAGGAGGACAATGGGAATGTCTGCCTCTTCCACCGGTCCCCTCATAGACAGCTTTGTTTACGGCTAGCCTCGAAGATGTCCTGGGCATGCTTGGGTCACTCTTGCTTTCCATTCTTCTTTGTTCTCTTTGCAGATAAGTAATGAGGGCCTCCAGACAGGAGGATGCTGATTCCTTCAGGGTGGCTGGCCCATTTTTTTTTTTAAAGCCAGGTTGCTGGAGAACAGGACTCTGTTTAAATGGGTCACCAAGTGTCACGCTATTCCCGCTCTTTGCACTAGAGCTGATGTTATAGATTGAGGCAGGAGTGGAAAAAGAAACTGTACAGAGAAAGAACTTATTTATTCCCTTTAAAATCTGGGTTAAACATATTGGGGGGGTTGATAATCATTCTGCGTTTGCTTCTTCTCCCCCCTTTAGCTGGGTAAACCAATTGGATATAATTGGCAAAGAATCATGGAATTCTAGAGCTGTCTGAAAACTTTATGTAGCCCAGGGTTCACTCTCAAGTCTGTGAACTTTTTTCTTCTATGTCTAGATAACTGTATTTCATTACAAATGTTTTCCCTCATAATGTTCTACATTTTTAATGCATTTTAAAATGTTGTTCTGAGAAGGGGTCCATAATTTCTTTGACCTCATTGAAGTTCGTCATGGTGGGAATATAGATAGTGATTATGGTGGCAGGGTATTTTCTTGCAAGAGCCTGTCATTCACTCCTTTTGAAAGACATAAGAGCTTGTTTACTAGATGAGTTTTGCTCCCACCATCAGACTGCCCAAGGGATCCCAGACAAAGAAAAGGTGGATCTAGGCTGACCTCTTCAGTTCAGAGGAAACTGAAGGACACAACCAGGAAGGGACCCTTTTGGTTTCCATGTCCACTATTATTTTTGAGCTTCCTAACAACCATGTGAGATCAATGTTCCATGTGTTATGTTCCCATTATACAGATGAGAAACTATCAGAGGTTAGCCTGAGGGGAAAACCAATGGGAGAGAGGAATTTAACTAACATGGTAGATGTATATAGTGTTCCTACTTCATCAGTATAGCAAGCTCATCTGCTCACTGTTACTTGTGAAGATCTCGTACCCATTTCCCAGATGTAACAAAGGGAGTAGAGGATTAGTGAGATTTTGAGAAAGATGACAATATTATATGTAGCCTGTGCTCTTGCTTGAAAGAAGATTGAACAACCAAGCAATGGCAAACCTAGTTTTAGAATTATGGCGGTCCAATCCCTATTCTGCCGCAGACCGTTGAACCCAAAGCAGTATTTCTATTTTGGATGCTAAGATCCAAGACAGAAGGAACTGGAGTTGTACAATCTTCCACAATACTTTATATCTAAAAATATTTAATAAATTACATAGACAGCTCTAGTTAGTTCATGTTAATGAAAAGGGCAGAAATACCTCAAAGCAGAAAAGAATGATAAAAAGAAAAAAAAAAGATTTGAATGAATTTTTATTGTTGTTGAAGATTCAATTTATATAAGTCATTCCCCCACTCTCTCTTCCCTCCATTTAGATTCATATTAAAAAGATTATATTATTATTTTTAAAATAACATTACTTTAGTACATATCAACTTAATAAGGAGAGGGAAGAGCCCCAAAATGTTCTGGGTAACAGGGACTAAGAGAGAGAGAAACCAGGGAAAATTTGGCCCCCCAGATAATCCACAGCATGGATAATTGAGAGTTCACAGTGTTTCAAAGGTGATGGTGGTTAATGATGATACCACTTGACATTTAGTGATGGGGAAGATGAAGAGGATGCTGTGTCTTTGATGGCCTACATTCTATCTACAGACCACACCTCCTCCCTCACATCCCCCAGGAATGACTGGGGCTAGCTAATGCTGCTTTCTGCATTTGATGACCCCATTGTGTGTCAAGGAGGTCAAGGATGACTTCCAGGAGAGAGGGCTCATTTCCAGAACGTATATCTCTGCTGCCTGCGGCTTAAGAGTTCTGAGGGGAGGGGTTCCAAATGAGTTCTACATACATTTGCATACATACACATGCCTTTAGTTTCCCTGTGATAGTTGGAATAAATCAGACTATTTTCTCTTCTTTTCCCAGTTCTCCCCCTAAACCAAGTGCTAGATTAACTCATGCCTCCCATCGATTTTCATTGAAGATGCATTAGGCACTGCCTGATTGCCTATTAGTGTCCATTGACCTATATGAAAATAGAAAATGATTTTTGAGGATGAGTAGTCTGTTCCCACCACTATCCCCCAAATGTCTCTAAGTCCACGACTCACTGTTTCAGCAGCTACATTTGACTTAATCTTTTACATTTTGAAGTTATTTTGTTTTCTCTCCCCCCCCTTTAAAAATAGACTATTATTCAAATGAATATTCAGTTCTGTTCATTTGAATAAAGGCAAAAAAAAAAAAAAAGTTTGACTGTTAAATGCTTATCTCCTAAATAGGGCTTGTTAGTTTCTAATAATAGCTTCATTCAGAAGGATGTTGGAGAATTCAGTTTTTAAAATCTTCCTAGTCCAATGCTACCTTATTTGTGTCCATTCTCAACACCCTTTTTTGTTTGGTCTTTATCCTTTTGCACACCTTTCTTGGCACCTTTGAGTTGACACATGGTGTCTCTGATTAAAAACAACAATAGGATTGGAATGTCAGCAGTGAATGAAAGATCTAATTTCAAATCCCAGAACCTGCCTCTGATACTTTCCACTTGTGTGAATTTGGGTATATTGCTTCATCTACCTTCAGGCTACTCATCTGTACAATGGGAATAAAAATGCAGGGAGTCGACCTTTATAGGGTCATTATGAGACTCAAAAGTAATAGTGTACTTCAAAAGCAAATAAACCAAAACTAAAAATCAACTCCTGCTTTTTCTTGAGGAGTCTCACTAGTCTTCTTAAAGCAGCCAAGTCTTGAATTTTAAAAATCAGACTAGTGTCAGTGTTTCATAGCTACTTTTGCCACAGTAACAAAGTTATTGAGATTGTAAGGTTAGGAATGGGAAAAAACCAAATAAACCTCCAAAGTAGCTATGGACCTGAAGGGGAAGAGAGTAGTCAATGTAGAGTTGGCAGAGCAAACATCCTAAATGCGCTCTCGAGGTTAAGGGAGTCATTTACTAGTTGGGTGACCCTGGGCAAGAGTCTGAATCTCTCGGAGCCTCATTTTCTCTTCTGAAAAATGGGGATGATAATCATAATGCCCAAGCATCCATCGAGCACGTACTCTGTTCTAGGCACCTTGCTGGCAGCCAACTCTACAAAGAATGAAAGAATTCCCATTAGGAAAAATCTTACATTCTAAGGGAGGAGATAATAAATACATTTACAAGCATGGACAAGAAAAATATAAACAGAATAAAGATCAAAACTGTTATTTCATTGGTATAAGGAACTCAGGTGAAGAAACTTTCTCTAATGTCCGCCTCTACTTTCTCTATAAGATCCAGTTTTAGAGTTGCCTGAGACAATGAGAATTACATAACTTGCCCAAGATAACCTATCCCATATAGGTCAGAGACAAAACTTGGACCCAGGTTTTCCTGGCTGGCGCTCTATGTACTCTGCTTCTCATAAATACAAAGAAAATAAATACAAAACGATTAAATCAGAGACAGTTTGGGAGGGAGAGCACTTCAGAGAATCATTGTGTGGATCAAATGAGATAATATACTACGTAAATGCAAGCTATTTTTATTACCTCCTTAAGCAGGAAGATTGGGAAACGAGGGTTTTGTATCCCTGAAAACTCCAGGTAAATGAGACTTCTAATAATCCTATTCTTTCCCAAAGCACCTTCTGAGCCATTTTGGGGGTTTTTCTTCTCAACTTTCTCTTCATGTTCCACCTTATCCTCCTGTTCTACACAGTTCATTTAGAGAGGGAAAAAAAGATCTCTTTACCTCTGCTTCCTTCATCCTAATTTATGCTTTTCTTTCCCCATCCCATATTTTATTTCATTTGGGGGTAGAGAGGGGGTTTTTAACCATTGAACATTGTAAATTCATTGTAAATGATAATATTGCCGTGAGAGAAAATGATTACCAGTTAAGAAATAACACTTATTGATAATTAAGTGTTTCATCGCTTCTTTGCTTTCCCCCAAGTGGAATAAATAAATATTTTAGACATAATCAAGTTTGTTTTCTCTATCCAGGCCAAACAGACAGACATGTTGAAATGATGTAGATCTTTAAAATCCTGCAAATGAGGCTTGACATTCTTGAATTGTTATGCATCCTGGGTACATGGGCTTGAAATCCAAGCCATCTCCTTTAATCAAAAAAAATCATTTTTGTGATACTTGCATTCTCAGTCCCATGGGGTTAGAGAAGGAACCCAGTCAGGAGAGCATCAGAGTTGGAATTGGAAGTGATTTGGTGAAATCAGTCTCTCTCTACCCCCACCCTTCCATACCCCTTCCCTCACCCCTCAGGCAGCAGTCTGCATTTCAATTCTGATCTCATATATGCTTCTCCTTATCTCAAAACTGGTGACACTGTCTGGAAAATGAGGGCAGCAAAATTCTGCATCCCTGTGTTCACTAACAAGTTTCTAATGGTGATAATACCCAGCATTGAGACAATTAGTAATATATACAACTAGTGTGAGTGGTCTGTGGGGCAGGGCAGGGCTCTTGTCTCCTTTCTAGGGAGATGAACTGCTGGTAACAGTAGAGACAAATACATGCTGGCTTATGGTGTCACAGATCATTGGCTAGGAAAATGGCAGACCAGTGAGTCACCACACAAAATACTGCACAGGCTATTTTCCAGAAGTTGGGATGAGTTATGCTGAACCATTCATTTCCTCACCCAGACCTCCTGTTGAATCTCAGCACTTACCATACCTTGCCTGGTTAAAGGGAGAGGTCTGTGTTTGGGAACAGGCTTTTTCTGGGTTTGAAGATCAAACTTGTGACCTTGACCTTGCCAAGACATAAGTGCCAATTAATACAATACAATAACAGTATGAGATAAGATCTGATATGTCCCCAATTTACAGATGAGAAAACTGAGTCTGAGGAAAATGACTGGCCCAGAATGATATACCTAGGAAGACTAAGGCAGGATTTGAATCTTGGTCATCCAGACTCCCAATCTAGTACTGTAACCATTATACTACTTAGCTGCTCAGATAAATGGCCATTTGTTTGGGGATACAGCAACACTTTCATAACTAGGGTGGGTTTTGGCCCAGGACACTGAATTTGGAGAATACCAAGCTGCCATCTTTTTGTAGTGTAGAAATACCAGAGCCTGGCACCTACTTTACAAACAGTTAAAGGAGGAAATTCCCAGATGGCACTATGGATTAAGTCCAACTTCCCTGCTCCCCAATGATCCAAGTAGTGATTTCCCCCAGCAGCAACTTTGTTTTGTCTACCTAGTCCTACTGTTTGCCTAAGAATATGCATACTTCATGTCACTTCTTCCAGGTGATGTTTGGGGTGTTTGCCCTGGGCTAAAACATATTCTTAACTGTGACCCTAGTAACACACAGGATTTCTACATTTGTATTGAAGGTTGATGTTTGAGGTCCCTTCCAACTCAAAAGCTCCCAAGATTTTCTAATTATTTGCATGCCAAATAACCAGAGACATTTAGATCACAGCCTGGCGCCTTCTGTGATAAGGCAGATAAAGTATTCCCTATCCTCCATTACCCAATATATAGTCCAAGGCAGCTGAAATAGTCCATCTTGTGAGTTTGCTATCACTCAAAAGGATTTAAGCCCAAACTAGATGCCTATCTCTTAGGGATGTTGTGGGAGGAATCCCTATTTGATAGGAGGCAAGATTAGATAACTTCTAAATTCTCTTCCTGTGCTTGGATTGAGTGATTCTAGCTGGGCCATCATTTAATGAATATTCTAGAGAGGTTTTTACTAGGCTCCACAAAACATTATTAGAATAAATAAAAGTCTCTCTGGGGAGGTGGGGTGAGAAACAACAACAAAAATCATTGCAGTCAAACCAAATAACCATGAGATTTTTGGATTATGTAGGGCTTCCACTTCTACTCAGTCATGGATAGTACAGAAAATTGATTGGGGAGAGGAAGGTAATAAGCCAAGAAGAAAGGAAGGAGAGAAATCAGTACTGAGGAAACATAGCCCATAGGGAGGGCTGAGGATTATTTTTCCTTGGCTGCCCATTGTGGTAGGTGTTTGAACCTGATGAACCAATGTTCATCTGCCAGGCCCCATTTGAAACAAGATATATGTTCTTTCCTGATCAAGGCATCAAGCCCCAAAGGTAACTTATTTTATAACTTGTACCAGGTGAATTTAGGGAAAGTGTGCCAACTCACTTTCCTGCCAATTTTCTTATCCCAAGTTGACTCCTGGAATAGACATGTTTGTTTAATCATCAAGAAATAGACATTCAATCAGTCATTAAGCCAACAAGTATTTATTGAGTGTTTACTGTGTGCCAGGTTTTGTGCTAAGCACTGGGGAAACAAAAAAAGGCAAAGAACAGTCTGCCTTCACAGAGTTTACATTCTAATGAAGGGGACAAGATGTTTAACTGAGCACAAACAAGATTTATACAGAGTAGGTAAAGTTAATCTGAAAGGGAAGGTATTAGCAGCTTGGGGTGGAGGGGAACTGGGAAAAGTCTTCTGGAAAAAGTGAGGTTTGCGCTGTCTTTAATTAGCCAAGGAAATTGCAGAGGTAATGGGTAATGGGGCAAACCATTCCAGACATGGGGGAGGGGGCAGAAGGGGGGCAGCCAGTGCAGAGCCAAAAGGCAGGAGATGGAGCGGCACATGCTACTACAAGCTGGCCAATTGGATCATAGAATACATGGAGGAAGGGAAAGTATAAGAAATCTAGAAAGGTAAATAGGGAGCCAGATTGTAAAGAGCTTTCAAGAATTTTTGTTTGATCCTGGAGGAATCTGGAGTCATGGAAACTCATTGATGAATGTCATTGAGAGTTATAGCTTCTCTTTGGGAAAATGACCTTGGTATCTAAGTAGAGGATGGGGTTAGAGTGGGAAGAGACTTGAGGCAGAGAGATCTCTTAAGAAGCTACCAGGCTGTTGAGACAAGAGGTCATGAGGGTCTAGACTAGAGCTCTGGATATATGAGGAATGTTGTATAGAATTGAAAAAGGTTTAGCAATAGATTGGATATGTGTGGTAAGTGAGTGGGGAGTCTAGGCTACTAAGCTTGGGGGCCTCAGAAATTTACCAGCTGTGTAGTTTTAACCTCTGCCTGCCTTTACTTTCCCTAACTGGAAAATGGGGGGGGGGGAGTGATAATAGCACCTACCTTCCAGGATTATTGTGAGGCTCAAATGAGATATTTGTAAATCATTGCTTGGTATATAAGATGCCTAATAAATGTTTGCTTCCTTCCTGTAATCTTGAAGGGAAAACACTCTTTGCACTGCCCCATCTTGCTATCAGGAATTAATGGACTGGCTAGATGGGGCAGTGCAAAGAGCAGTGACTCTGGAATGAGGAGGAACTGGGTTCAAATTCAGCCTCAGACACTAGCTGTGTGACCCTGGGCAAGTGACTTAATCTTTATTGCCTCAGTTAAAAAAAAAAAAAAGAAAAGAAAAAAGAAAAGAAAAGAAAAGGAAGGAAGGAAGGAAGGAAGGAAGGGAAAGAAAGAAAGAAAGAAAGAAAGAAAGAAAGAAAGAAAGAAAGAAAGAAAGAAAGAAAGAAAGAAAGAAAGAAAGAAAGAAAGAAAGAAAGAAAGAAAGAAAGAAAGAAAGAAAGAAAGAAAGAAAGAAAGAAAGAAAGAAAGAAAGAAAGAAAGGAAATGTCTGTTTTTAGAAACAATGTAATTCACATGTGGCAATGATTTAAGAAAACTCTCTCCAAAAAAATCCTCAAAACCAAACTTTGCTGCCTTAACCTTTAGACTAGCTACATGTTCTCTATCCCACTCTCCTCTGATATGAGGATTTCTGAATATCTTTCCAGAGATAATCAGTGACCCTTTTTGAGGGGCTGAAACTGAATACTTGAGATCTAATAGCATATGCATAAGCTCCTGAAGGTAGGGACTATGCATTGTTGTCTTGTCCCCCCAGTGCCTAGCGTGTTGCCTTGAACAGAGTAGATGGTTAATTAATGTTCATTGAGTTGAGTGCAGAGAGAGGTATAGTGGAAAGAGCATTGAATTTAGCCTGAGAAGACCCAGGGTCCAACCCCCCCTCCACGTTTATTCAGCTTCCAAAAACTTCTTTCCTTGGGTCTCAAGTTTCCTCACCCATAACATTAGGCAATTGGACCAGGTGACATCTTAGGTTCCCTTTAAATTCTCTGGTCCTATGTCTTGATCAGGGAACTAGAACTATTTGTGGCAGTGCTAGGAATGAGACCTGGGTTTCCTTCCTCTGTCTCTTTTCACTGTACCTTCCGTCTTCTTTCCTGCACATGTACCTTTTGTTAGGAAAGGCCATATAGTAAAATATAAAGAGGGCAAGATTTATAGAGCACTTAAAGTTTTGCAAAGCACTTTACAAATATCTCATTTTATCCTCCCAGGAAGCAGGTGCTATTTTTGTCCCCATTTTACAGACTAGGAGCCTGAGACTGAAAAAAGATAAAAGAATTTGCCCAGAGTCACAGCTAGTAAGTGTCTGAGGCTGAGATTCGAACTCAGGTTTTCCTGACTCCAGGTATGATCTCAGACCTCTGGGTCTCATTTTCCTCATCAGTAAAAGAAGTGGGTTAGATGAGGTGGACCATTAAGGTCCCTTCCAACATCAGATCCTGAGAATGGAGCTGGAGAAGCTTTCTTATATAAAGTGATTTTTTTTCCCCTGTGGAACAATATAACAGACATGGGAACCTGTTATGCCGGAGATTGGTGGGGAGGGTGGGCAGGGAGAGGGAGGGTTGTGTAGGGAGAGGGGGATGGAGGTGAGGAGAGGAAGACGTGGAGAAAAGAAATTGGTATGCAGATTGGTGGTTAACTGCCAAAATTCTTCAAGCCTGTTTTGTCTCACAGAGCTCATCTCCAGCGGAGCAAATACAGTGGATAGCTGACGGGCAGACAGCAGGCATCAAACAGCCTTAAACTGCCCCAAATCTGCCGTGCTTTTGAAGCCACAGTGGGAAAAGGATGCCTGCTCAGAACAGAGGCCTTAAACTTTAATAGTTTCTTAGAGGCCTCAGGATGTCCTGATGAGGCATTAGAGGAAGTCATTCAGGAAGAAAGAGACAAATAACCCCCTCCATTTCTGGGCTGACCCCAAGGGCTGGCCGTTTGAACAGGCCGAAAGGACAAGTGTGGACCCGCAGTGATCCACGAAGCTCTCATTATCCTGCCCGCCTGGCTCTGTGTGAGAAGCTGCTGGGTTCTGACCCTTATAAATAACAGACAAGTAAATTTCTTGTTTGCTCCAGGCCAAATGTAAACCACGGATTGCCAGGCTGCATGTTGGAGAAATCATTAACTCTTTTTTTGGGGGGGAGGTTTGGGGTTACAAATTAGGCAGCTCATTTTCCCAGGCTGATGAGACACCCCTTCCCCACTACAAGGCCCCTTCTTGTACCTAAGATGGCACATCCCGTATCCCATATCTGGGAAATTGTACTTATAGAATGTTTCAGTGGTGCAACCAGAGATGTAAATATTTTGAAACAGAGAAGAGACCCCAAACGGGCAAACTTAGTCACCTCTTCTTCTCCTGCTTTTGTCTTCCCAGGGTTTGGTTTCGTCACTTTTGAGAATGAAGATGTTGTGGAGAAAGTCTGTGAAATACATTTCCACGAAATCAATAATAAGATGGTAAGTTGTTGGAGAAAAAGTTAGCATACATAAACATATATGTACATACTCATTCTTTCTTTGGCCCCCCACACTACTTAAAGTCTTGCCCTGGGAATTGGAGCTGATGGATTTTGGGGCCCCCTCTGTGGTCTGTCTCAAAAGTGGAGACATTTTAAATCTTTGGCAAGTTCATCAATCATGGTGATTTCTTTCCTTGGAACAGTACTGGCTAATTAAAAGGGTGTTCCCTCCCTCCTTCCCCTTTCTCCAGTTAAATAAGGCCATGTTCTCTTTGGTGGTCCTTCCACTGCTGCCTCTCTGGGTTTTTTTTCCTTCTAAGAGAGGATCTGAAGGGAGGTTTGAGTCTGGGGGGAAAGTAGGGAGGAGATCTGAGGGATGGTTAATTTTGGATGGGAGCAGAACAGAGGGAAGATCTGAGAGATGGTTGATCTAAGGGGGGTAGAATAGAGGGGAGATCTGAGGAGAGGTTGAACTGGAGGTCCGAGGGGAGGAGGAAGATCCAGGGGAAGTTTGGAGTTCTAAAGGGAGGCCGAGTTGGGATAGAGAGCAAAAAGGATAAATCGACTTCCTAAGACGGAGACCACTAGATGGCTTCCTAACACGTACCCAGATTCCAGAGCTTCAGCTTCTGCTTCTTCTTGCTCTCTCCAATTTTGGGGGTGTGGAAGAGAGAAGAAAACCCCTTGCTGAGCCCAAACTGGCGACTCAGCCAGTGTTTCCCAAGCTGTCAGCAAATCCCTCCAAGCCATCACAACTCACTTGGCTTGCACAACTCCAAGAAAGGGGAGGGAGAGAAATATGTGTGTTTCAATCTCAGCAGTAACTTTGATATTTTCAGTTAAAATATTCCCCTTCCCTTTGTCAAAACATTCCTTGCCTCTGAAACATGTATTCAGATATGCATTGTATATTGGTCTGATATGTGTTCACCGACTTTAAATCCAATAATAGAGCTTTTAGTGTGGATAAGATCAAAGCAATCTTCTCAGCATATGCTACAAGGCCTGATTCAACATTTGACTTGCTAATTTTTTCCCAGGGCACTAAAATAATATTGTTCATATTGTTGCTTGCCATAATATGCATCTAAAATGAAAATACAATTTTCTTTGCATACTATATATTGGGAATGTCAGCCTGGACGTTAAGGTGGTACAGGAGAGATAGATGAGCTCTTACTTCTTTACTAATAGGATTTCCACTCCCCTTTTCTATCTCTCCTCCCCACCATCTTTTCCCCTAACCAACTCCCAAAGGAAAAAAAATCCACTGCTTTCTAGGCTGAAGGGACAGATACATTCACACTTTTTTCTTTCGGCAGGTTGTCTTTCTGTCTGCTGATGCTTAAAACCCCATTAAAGAGGCTGAGGGATGAAATAAACCTGGTGTCTAATCCAGATGCCATTGTTTATCCAGGGAAGAACCACACTCTTTGCTGACTTCTAGTTGTCCCTGGCAAACATAGGTTAAGCATCAGGAAAGTGAATGATGGTTGATATGGAGTGCTAGTGTGGTAGACCCCTATACTCAAGAAGTTTACATTGAACACAGAGTTGTAGATTCAAAATTGAAAGTGCTTTTTAGAGGTGCTCCAGTTCAACCATTTCATTTTACAGTCACTTAGGCAATAGTCAGTCAGTAAACATTTATTAAATTCCTACTACATGTGAGGTAGTAGTAAGATAGCTAAATGGATAAAATGCTGGGTCTGGAGTCAGCAAGACCTAAGCTCAAAATCAGCCTCAGACATTTCCTAGCTGTGTCACCTTGGGCAAGTCACATAACCCTGCTTGCCTCAATTTTCCCATCTGTAAAATGAACTACAGAAGGAAATGGCAATTAGCTTCAGTATCCTTGCCAAGAAATCCTCTATGGATAGTATTGGTGTGCTATGGTCCACTGGCTCATGAACAGTAGGACTGAGCATCTGAAGAACAATATGCTAGGAATACAAAGAAGAGCAATCTCTTTTCTTAAGGAACTGATCATCTAATGATGAAGAAGCTGATATCCCAACAGTAAAAGAGTCAGAACCAGGATTAAAATCCATATCTTCTACAAGATAGCTTATTATTGTTTGTCCTTGATTCCCACCTTCACTCCATCGATGATGTCAGGAGGATGATGTCTTGACTTGAAAGTGAATTGTATTTAAGTGAGGCAGGGCTGTGCAAAGTCATCAGCCTCATTTTCTCCTCCAGTCCTCATAACCTAGTGGCAAGACAGGTCAGGAGGACTGGTGATGATGGGGAGGACCAGATGCATTGGGAAACCATGGTCTTTTTAAGCTAAGGTCTTTTCCAGGTCTCAGTTTGTCTGAGGCAACACCCATTCAGTGTTTAAGGCTAGATAAGAAATGAGGTAAAGACGACTTACTTTGTCCTCACAAAAGAATTAGTAAGGGAGGCAAAGACTCTTAGAGTTTCTGGCCAGAACAGAAATAATTGCTATTTATACTCACTCTGAGCCATCAAAACCAAATAATAACTAGACAGCTGATAACAGAGTAGATAATATACATGTGTCTGAGTCAAGACCTGAGTTCAAATCTCACCTCAGTCACTTGCTAGCTGTGTGTTCCTGGACTTAACTTTTGTCTGCCTCAGTTTCCTCATCTTTGTTGTGAGATTAAAATGATTTAATATTGGTAAGCACCTACCACAATGCCTGGCACATATTAGGCTTTGTGTAAATGCATATTTTCTTCCGTAATTTGGTGCTCTTTTACTCACTCTGCTGCCTGGAAGTCCAATAGAGATGTTCAATTAGTCTATGCTAAAATTTCTCATGTATTTGTGTAGCTCTTTTGAAATTTGTTCTCAAATTTCTTGCCTAATTTAGCCCTTGCTGTAAGCCAGCGAGATAGTGAGGCAGGGAATTTTTTGTCCATATTTTCCCTAAAAGAGAAACTGAGGCTCAACAAGGTGCTATGGCCAGTTATATAATAGCAATAATTGTTTGCATTGATGAATATAGGGCTTTGAGAGGTATGTGACACTTTTAACACATCATCTCATTTGAACAGCCAAACAGCCATGTAGTGACATTACAGGAATTCTGTATTCTCATTTAACAGATGAGATCCCCACTGATTTCACCCTTGATCATGTAATAAATATCAGGGTTCAGGGTTGAGCCCAAATCTTTCCTGACTCTCTCTAGTGCTTTGAGTCACAGAGCTGAAACTCTATTCAAGACTAGTGATATTACTGGTTACCTAGTCAGAATCAGTGCTTAATTTTAAGGGAGCTTTCCAACAAAAAATTAGTAGGAGATCCCAGCTCCTACACATTCCATGGGCTGACCTGAAGCCAAAGGAGCTTTTCTACCATTCCTCCATCCTTAGAAACTTAACCTCCCTCCCCAAGTGGGAGTTTATTCTGGTTGAGAACTCACCCTGGGATAATCCACCTAGGGTACCACATTGGAGGATTCTCTTTTCTTCAGAACCATAGTTAGTTCCTTCTCTTTTAGATAAGACCCAGCATGGAGGAGGAAACGAACCCAAGCTCTGCTTATGAGAACAAAGCCATAGACTTAGAGCAGCAGTTCTGAAAGCATGGACCACAAAAAGGAAAGGAGAATGACAAAAGTTAGGCACAAGGAAGAGTACCCTGAAAGCCAAAACTTAACAGATGTGTGAGAGAGTTGATGTGATCTCCTGGAAATTTTCTTTCTTTTTTTTTTTAATTCAATTTTATTTTCAGTTTTAAATTCTTTTTCTCCTACTTTCCTCTCTCCCATTCATTAAGAAAGAAAAAAAAAAAAGGCTTTTAAAAACATGTATAGTCAAGTGAAATAAATTATTTTATATTTTCCTTCTCCCCCCTCTCTCTACCTCTATCCCTGTCTCTCTCTTCCTATCCTCCTCCCTTCTCTGTCTCCCTCTCCTTTCTCCCTTCTCTATTTGTCTGTCTGTCTGTCTGTCTGTCTGTCTGTCTCTCTCTCTCTCTCTCTCTCTCTCTCTCTCTCTCCCTCCCTCCCTCCCTCTCTTCCTTCCTCCCTCCCTCCCTCCCTCCCTCACTGTGTATATATGTACACACACATACAAACTCTTCCTTCAATCCGCACCCTGAGTCTATCAGCCCTCTCTCTGAAGGTGGGTAAGCTATCTCATCATGAATCCTCTGGAATTGTGGTTGGTTCTGTTGTGTTAATCAGAATTAAGTATTTCTTTTTTTTTCCCCTGAGGCTGAGGTTAAGTGACTTGCCCAGAGTCACACAGCTAGGAAGTGTTAAGTGTCTTGAGTCAAATTTGAACTCAGGTCCTCCTGACTTCAGGGCTGGTGCTCCAGAGTTTAAGTCTTTTAAAATCATTTGTCTTTACAATACGGCTGTTATTTTATAAATTGTTCTCCTGATCTGTGCACTTCACTTTGCATCAGTTCATACAAGTCTTCCCTTCTAGGAAATTTTCAAAGAGAGAGAATTGTCATCTGTGATAATAATGGGGACAAAGCATGACCAAAAGGGATGCCTCAGAAGATTTCAATTAAGAGAGAACTTCAGACTAATCTCCTATGAGACACTTAGCTCAATTCATTTATTATTTATTTATATGAGGAAACAGAAATGAAATGACATAGATAGAGCAATGATTGAACCCTGTATCTCATGGTTCCAAATACAATGCTCATTCTATATCATTATGTTGATGGTCAAGGGCAAGACAAAAATGGGAAATAAAGTATAATACAGTATAGCCAGACCATCAAGTGACTTGAAATGAAAAGGGGACTAATGGTAGAAGATAAGAGTGGAAAGGTAGGATTATAGGATCATAGATTCTAGAAATGGAACCAACCTTAAGGGTTATCTAAGCCAACTCCCTCATAGCACAGATGAGAAACTGAGTCCCCGAGGGGTTGACTGAATGAAGAAAACATAAGCAATAAGTTTCAAAGCCAAGATTTGGGCCTGGTTTTCTGACTCCAAATCCTGAGCCCTTTTGTATCATGCTGCCTTAGCTCTAAAATCACATAATTCAATACCTTACTTTACTTCTCCCCACATATTCTGGCTCCCAAGGACACTGACCTCCTTGTTTCTTAGATGTGACATTCTATTTACCAATTTGAAACACTTTCCCTAGCTTCCCTCAGTTTCCTTTTGTAAGAAACCTTTCCCACTCCTTAATGTTTACTGCCTTCTTTCTGAAACTCTCTTCTCAATTTATCCTGAATATATTTTATTTGTACAAACTTTATTCATTTTCTTCCCCTGTTAGACTGTGAGCTCCTTGAGGGAGGATGTTTTTTTGCCTTTCCTTATATCCCTAGCACTTAGCACCAGGTACAAGCTCAGTTCCTGGCACATAGTAAAGGCTTAAAAAATACAAATTGAGTGATGATTCAAGGCAATTCCAAAAGATTTGGGATGTAAAATGTCATTCATATCCAAGGAGAGAACTATAGAGATTGAATATTGATGGAAGCATAGTATTTTCACTTTTTTTTTTATTTGTGTTTTTTTTCTCATTTTTTCCCTTTTTGGTCTGATTTTTCTTGCACAACATGACAAATATGGAAATATATTTTAAAGAATTGCATATATTTAACTTATATCAGATTACTTGATATCTTGGGGTGGAGAAGAAAAATTTAAAATACAACACAAAGTTTTAGAAAAACTATTTTTACATGTATTAGGGAAATAAAGTACTATTGAAAATGAAAAAAAAAAAAGAAAATAAAAATATGAATTAACTAAATTGTAGGTGCTAGCCAGTAAATGAATGAACAAAGGAACTGGCCTTGTAAGTTTGGTTTAGTTTCCTAAGAGTTGGACCATGAGATATTTTAGGATCTTTGTCTTCAAAGTATCCTCATGTAGTTTCCTCCCAGTGTAAGGTCTTTAATATAAGAGTGTTGTTATTATTGTCATTAAGTGTCCACTGATGACTAGCCCATTCTTTGGCACTTAAGTCATAGGCACTTAATGCTTGGCAAAAAGAAATTAATTTATTTCACCTCAAAAGAGGAAAAATTGAATTGAAATTGTCAACTTATATCTGGAATGCATTCTCTTCTCTTTACCTCTGCCTCTTAGAACTAGAACCCAGGAGTTGCATCCACAGTAGCTTTTGTCTCTTTGACACTTGAGAGCTACAGATCTCAAAACACTTCCTGCCTTTTTTTTTTCACCCATTGTCCTTAATGAAAGTCACAGGGTCAGGAACCAGGGCTAAGGAAAATAATGACAAGAACTTTAAAACATATACTTCAATGGCAGAACCAGAGATGGAACCCAGAGAAACCTGTGATACTTTCACAGCACCTTTAATTTAGAGCTAGAAGCCGCCGTCAAATCAGCTAACATATACTCAGCTCTAGCAATACCAAGAGAAATGAAAGATAGTCCCTGTCCTCAAGGAGCTCACAGTCTAAGGGAACTAAACCACATCCCTTTTTACAGGGGAGGAAACTGAGACATAGAAAGAAAGGAAATAATTTGCCTAAGAAGAAAAGCTTTTCTTTGGAAAGAATCTACTCTTTACACCACAGCCAAATGTGAATGTCATTTATATAAGTCAGTAGGGCCATTTTATAATCATTAGAAGAGAAATCTCACCCTTGTCCATTCCATGGAGCCCCAAAGTAGGCAGATGCTAGCTAATAATGCCACATGCTGTTTCCCCCCTGATTGAAGCAGTAACCTCAGCAGTGGCAGGACTTGCTTGATTAGGGGCCAGATAGCGGCCTCAGAACAGAGGTATAAGAGAGAGTCACACAGAAGAAAGACTGGAATTAGCAAAGAGCAGAGTAGGAGTTTCATCATGGGGCCCAATTATTTGTAGCAGGAAATCAAAGATGCTCCCCTCTGGTCAGGACTCAAGGAATTGTATGAAAGGAGCAAAGGGGGAGATTTATTTTTAGAGGGGAGAAACTGGGAGTTCCATTTGCAATTTACCCACAGCAACTTTAACACACACACTGATATTCATGCAATTTAAGATATTTAAACAAACCAAATATATAAAAGATAAAGAATTATACCCAAAGTTGAATTAATTAGGAGTGCAGTATGATGCGGTAAAAAAAGAATACCTGATTCTAAGTCATAGAACCTGAGTTCAAATCATGTTTCTTCACTGATTCTGTTTGATATTGGGCAAATCCCCTTACCTCCATGAGCTTCAGTTTTATAAAATGAGGAAGTTGGTGGGGAAAAATGAAGGGTTTGGATTAAATGATCTCTAACTGCCTTGCCAGCTTCAAATCTAAGATTCAGGTTATTTACTTTACAAAAGGACTTAAGCCTGAAGAACAAGTCCTCATTTACAATGATTTAATTTACAAAATGTATGTGTACACACTATTTTTTCCTAGGAATACATCTCCTTGGCAAAAGCAAAAATGCACCAGGGAACTTTTTAATTATCTATGTTAGTGGAGGGGCAACAGCTGCCTAAAGCACAAGTCTCCTCATGTCCCTCCACTGCTCCAAAATCTTCAACTCCATCTCCCTGTGGTCTCTAAGATAAAATAAGAGTTCTGGAATTGGCATTTAAATCCCTTTACAGTCCAGCATCTATCATGCATCTAGCATGCCTTTCCAGATTTATTTCCTAATTCTCTGTTGCATGGGCTCAGTGTTCCAGCCAAATTGGTCCGCTTCTTCCCATCCTCCACACAGGGGATGCCATCTCCTGTCTCCACAAAAAGCCTTATAAAAGCTCAGTAAGGAAATAGCAGAGCACAGAATTCTGGGTCTGGTAACAGAATATCTAGGTTTACATTATTCCTCATTTACTAAATACCTGTGCAGCACTGCTCAATTCACCTGATCTCTAGGAAATATGCAATGCACAAATTAGAGAAATTTCCATCCCAAATGTTCATAGAGATTATTTGTACCCAATCTGTGGTAGGACTTCTGATGGGTCTGATCAGCTACAGCTGGACCTGCTATACCTTAACTCTATTATAGTGATGTCATTTTGGTCCTCTTCAAGAACAAAGGATAATAATCAATCAAATAATCTCTAGGCTTTCAATTTCATCCTGTTTAAAGGAAGAGAAGATTGGATCCATTAGTCTAGTACTCTCTGAGATTCCTTCCAATTTCAGATATACATACATACATACAATCCATGGAAACTGTCAGTCCATACCTGGAATGTATTCTCCCCTCTACACCTGGAATGCTCTCCTTACATCCAACTCTTCATGACCCCCTTTGGGGCTTTCTTGGCAGAGATACCAGAATGATTCGGTATTTCCTTCTCCAGCTCATTTAGCAGATGAGGAACCTGAGGATTAAGGGACTTGCCCAGGATTACACATTTAGTAAGTATCTGAGGCTAATTTTGAATTCATAAAATTGAGTCTTCCTGATCTTGCTCCTGATATTATATCCACTGCTACATCCAGCTGTAGCTTTTAGGGGCACCATCAGGTAATGGTAAGTGTCTGCAGATACCTGGATTCAAATTTTGACACTTAATGGGTGTGTGACCTTAAGCAGATCACTTCGTTTTTCTGAGCCCAAGTTTCCTCATCTGTAAATTTGGGGAATGTAATACCCATAATAACTATCTTACAGCGTGATTGTGAAGATTAAATGAGATAATGCATATAAATTGTTTCTCCAGCCTTAAAGCATCAGCTGTTTTATTATAATCCACAGTTTTTTTCAAGACTCAGTTCAAGTATTGCTTCCTGTGGGAAGTCTTTCCTGGTCCCCTAGTTTTGTGATATTTCTTTTTCCCACCTCACATTATATTGTCTTTACTTATCTGTTTATATGCTGCATTATCCAAGAGAATTTAAGTTCCTTGAGGGCAGGAACTGGTTTTTATTCTTATTCTGTATCTCCAGTTTCTAACTAAATGCTTTGGTCATAATAAGTTTAATAAATAACTTACATAACCATGAAATTTCAGGTTCAGACAGAAAAAAAAAAGCCACAAAGCAACCTTCAAATGGATGCAATTTTTTGGTCATTATTATATAAATATTGAGGAAGACATGGAGAAATAGAATAAAAGTAATAGCTTTTATTTGAAGGTGTGGGTTTGTTTGCATGTATAGTCATGGTGGATAGAGAGCAGGCCTCAAAGCTGGGAATATTTATGACCCATGATAAAATCATTTAAATCTTTCAATAGTCTAAGCAAGCCTCTAAAATTATAAGTTGCCAATGAGGTACTGACCCAAAGTCATTTTGATTTATCTACCCACCCTAATGAATTCACCATGTCCAATCTTTCATTTGTATAAAGCTCTGCAGGTTATGATAACTGACATTCGTATTTTAAGATTGGTCAATTCAGTCATGTCTAGTGTTTGGTGATCCCATTTTGTGTTTTCTTGGTAAAGATACTAGAGTGGTTTGTCATATCTTTCTCTGGTTCATTTTAAAATGAGGAAACTGAGGCAAAGAGGGTTTGTAACTTGTAGAAGATAGCATAGCTAGGAAGTATCTGAGGCCAAATTTGAACATGGGTATTCCTGACTCCAGTCCTGGTGTTCTATCTACTATTCCATCTAGCTGCCCAATGCCCTAACATTTATAACACTCTTTTAAAAAAAAAATTCATTTTGTTCATTTATATATTTATTTTCTTGAGGCCATTAGGGTTAAGTGACTTGCCCAGGGTCACACAGCTGAGAAGTATTAAATGTCTGAGGCCAAATTTGAACTCAGATCCTCCTAACTTCAGGGCCAGTGCTCTATCCACTGCACTAACCAGCTGCCCTTATATTACTTTTTAATAAGATTTTCCAAGAACTTTATACTTGTTTACTTATTTGATCCTTACAACAACCCAGTGAAGTAGATGCTATCTTTATACTCATTTTGCAGATGAAGAAGCTGAGACTGAGAAAGGTTAAGGGTCCTCCTTGCCCTGGGTCATATAACAACTTAAGTGTCTGAGGCAGGATTTGAACACACAGGTCACTTAATTCCAAATTTGTCAGCCTTTCAGTAGTACCCTGATCATGATTGGGTGGGTGCTAATCCAGAAAGCTTTGCTATCTTAGGGAGCCATATAGTCTCTTCCCCCATTCCCCACCTGAGCACATGATTTGTGCTTGCTAAAGAAACTGGTAAGCACAAGTCTGCTTAAATAAATATAATATAGAGCATGGATTCTTGTCCTTGGCCCCAAGATGCTGCTGTGTCTAAGCCCAAGAGGTCAGTCCCAATAGATAGGAATTACACATTTCCATGAGACTAGGTAGCATGGGTCTTTTGATGGGGAAGAGGCAGCATAATTTTTAATGTGGACCATAGTCTCTGCTGGCTCCCACTTGGAGAAGAATTGAAATGTGAAATCCTGTTGACATAATTCCCTCCTCCCCAACCCCCAGAAAGAAAAAGAAAAAAAAAAAAGTTGCCAGCTAAGTGCTTTCCTTTGTTCTAGGAAGATTCTCGGGTGATACTCCTTAGTTTGATCTTAATATTTCTTGTCCAAATTCCCTACCCTTTTTCCATAAAGCAAAAGGTAGGATAGGGTAAGAGTTGAGACCTGAAACATGTAAATCAACCCAATATTGATATCTTCTAGACTTAAAAACCTAAAAAAGGAGAGGAGAAAAAAAAAAAAAAAAAAAAAAAAAAAAAAAAACAATGATCAGAAGAAGCAACTCTGATTCTTATTACATCCTATTTTGGAATCTGAAAGCCTGGCTTTTCTATTCCTTCTGTGTGACCTTAGCCAATTTCCTTAACCTATATTGACATCAAATCCTACTTTAGGGGCAGCTAGGTAGTACAGTGGATAGAGTACCAGTCCAGGAGTAGAGAGGACCTGAATTTAAATCTCAGCATCAGACACTACTGTGTCTGTATGCCCCTAGGCAAGTCACTTAACTGTAATTGTCTCCCCCAACTCCCACAAAAAAAAAAAAAAAAAAAAAAAAAAAAAAAAAAAATCCACCTTTACATGAATACTAGCTCTGTCACCCACAGCAAATCATTTAATCTCTCACAACTTCAGTTTCCTCATCTGTAAAATGGAGATAATTAAGAGTCTTACCGCACAGTGCTGTTATAAGAATCAAATGGAATAATAAATATAAAGTACTTTGCTGTCCTTGAAGCACTAGCTTTATTACTATCAATATAATATTTATTGTTGTTGATTTGATGATGATAGCTGAAAGAGTTCTGAATTTGGATTCAGAATATCTGGTTTTGAATCTTGGCTCCACCCCATTACAATCTATATGACCTTGAGTACAGTATTTAGTCTGTCTAGGTCTCAGTTTCCTGGACTGTAAAATTCGGCAGCTGTTCTGTGTGCCCTTTAAAATCCCTAGAACTATGATCCTAAAGCATCATCCCACAGTAACCATAGCCCAAGGTTTGGGGGAGTATAGGCCCCACCAGGCGCTTGTTGAAAATGAACAGAGGGGCACAAACCTGGGCTTGGATTTGTGCTAGATTCCTAGAATAGTGTCACTGTCACCTGAGAAGTGCCCCCTCCGGAGGTGTTCGCCCTACCTCCCAGGGACCTGTCTGAAGCCTCAAAGGCTGAGCTGCTTCTTTTGGGAGATAAGGCCCCAAAGAGTTTGGGGGGAGGATGGGGAGAGGGGCGGGGAGGCAGGCAGAGTAGGAAGGAGACAGTGAGGGATTAACTAGGCTGCTGTGTTCAGGAGCCTATTTCTAGCATCCTTCTCACTTGTAAGCTAATTTTAGCCTATCCATTCTGCTTCCGTTGCCATTTATAAAATGAGAATGTCAAATGCAGTATTAAACAAGGCAGGATGAAGGCAAAAAAGAAAATGCCAGAGAGGCATTTAATAAATGAATCTACGTGTTTATGTGGGAGGGATCCACCCCACAAAACAGCTTAAAACATACACATGCCCAAACTCCCTTTATGTGGAAGCTCAGATTGCTGGGGCATTGGGCAGGGGGAGGTGGTAGGGAGAGAGAAGGAAAGAGAACAAGGATCACAAGTGATGGGGCTTCTGATTTTTTTTTTTTTTTTTTTTTTTTTTTGGTCAAAGGTTATTTGGCTCACAGGGAAGTTGCTTAGGCTATCTATATTGGGCATAGAATGTGTCTCTCCCTCAGCTCATTTGTCCTTCACATGTCCTTGACAGCTAGCTTCATTGCAGGGGTGCCTAGAGAGATAATTAAATCTAAGTACCTTAGCCCCCTTTCTGAAGCCTTTCCTGGTTACCAACTCCTTCACTTTGGGTGGGATTTAATGCCATCCTGTAAGAGAAAAGAGCTAGGAGGGCAGCATGGAAGTAGGGGCTGAAGGTAACAGGGGGACAGCCATCCCACTCTCCTTCAGACTTCTTCCTCCTTTCTAAAGTTACCCTTTTGAAAACATTTCTCTCCTTCCTTCTGGGATTTCTCATTTTTCATCTGTCCTGATGACCCTTCCCAGAGATTGAATGCTAACACCAGAGATTCCGCCTCTCTTTTTCTTTACTTTTCTTTTTTGTTCTTCTTATCTGAAAGAAATGGAAAGGAAAAGAAAGGAAGAAAGGGAGAGAAAGGAAGAGAGGAAAGAAAATGAAAGAAGAAAGAAAGGAATGGAGGAGGGAGGGAGGCTGAGGGATTTCAAGCCTTCCATCAGTGTTGGGGGTATAAACTTTCTTAGCTTTGAAATCAACTTGCAAACAGTATCTTCCTGTTGTACTTCCCACCTTGGTGCTCACGAGTGAAATAGGAAAGGCAGCAGCCACTTTCCCCAGCTTCCTCAGAGTCTTTTTCACTCTCTCTTCATGCTCCTGACAAACGAAACCTTCCGACATAAATTCACCTTGCCAGGTAGGTGGAAAAGGAAAAATATCAAAAATGGTAGCAAAAAACAGGTAGATGGGCAGAACAAAGGGAATCACCATCACAATGGGAATTTCCCCATCCTTCTCTGCTATTCCTGCCTTTTGCTTTTGTCTTCTTGTGTTGAATGATCACATTATAAATATAAGACTAACATCCCTAGGACTCAAAGAATGATAGGGTGTGGCAATGACTTATAAATGCTCCTGGTTTAGATTTTTAGTTGTTTTTTTTTGTTTTGTTTTGTTTGTTTTGTTTTTTGCTTTATGTACCAGACTTATGTTTTTTGATTTAAGAAAGTCCTCCCACCAGTGTAGACTGGCACTTTATGGAGTCTTAGAGAGTGAGTTATCTGGGTCACAGAGAGATTAAGTGATCTGCCTGGAATTGCACAGCACTGTTAGAAAGCAGTATTTGAACCCAGGTCTTTGTGACCATGAATGGGACCAGCTCTCTCTCCCTTATACTCCACTCAGCTGGATAATAACAAGATTTTACAGACATCCTTCTTTAAGCAGGACTTTTCTCACTTCAAGCCCCTTGAGTAGGCAGTTAAGACACCAATAGATAAGCATTTCAAAGGGATCTCCCTCCTCACAGCAGCATTGGAAGGTAGTCTGTGACAAGAGAAAATGACTAGAATGAGCTATTAAGTGACTTAAACAGTCATGCTCTGAAGAGGAATTAGAAGCAGAATTCGTACCCAAATCTTCTAACTCCAAGATCAAGGGGCATAAAAGTGGCAGAGCCAAGACTTGAACTGAAGTTTTCTGACTCCAAGGACAGTACTTCTTGCAATACAACTCAGATACAAGGGATTAAAAGAAGGTCTTGTTGTTCAGTAATTTTTTTCTCAGTCATGTCCAACTCTTTATAACCCCAATTAGAGGTTTTTTTTTTTTTTTATTTTTGACAAAGGTGCTGGAGTAGTTTGCTATTTCCCACTCCTTGTAAAATTGACACTATTATTATTCCCATTATATAGATGAAGAAACAGAGACTGAGAGGTCAAGCAATTTAACTAGTTTCACATAGCTAGTTAAGTGTCTGAAGCAGAATTTGAACTCATAGCTCCATGACTCTGAGTTTAATGCTCTATCTATTGTGCCCCCTAGGTGCCCATCTTCCTTCCTCCCTTTTTCTCCCTCCTTTGCTTCTTGTTTGTACCACCTTTACCTTAGAGTCTCATTCTTCCTGTTGCTTTCTCCTTTGCTGATCTTGCTTCTTTTTACCCCATGCCCTGGCTTCCTCCTCAGCCCTCAGTGCTCCTCTGTACTCCCCATTGCAGGCTGCCAGCTTTTCTGGGTAGAGGAGAATCCTTATAATTCATCCTAATTGGGCAGGGGAAGGTCAGTCTGAATTAAGGAAAAGTCAGCATAATCAAACTTTTTTTTTTTTTTAAAGAAATTATGTTTAGTCACTATAGAATACCGAGAGTAACATTGCTAGCAAGGGAAAGGGATGCAGGGCTATATATCTCAGGGAACTTCTGTGCTTAAACAAATAGATATGAATCATTTATAATTAGCACATTCATCGTCTGAAGGTAAATGCTGCTATGGAAGGCCTTTACTTTTAAGTAGGCTAATATCTCCCTTGTTTACTGATCAGCTTACAGAGAAGCCCGTGTTTTATAGTTGTTTTTGATTTTTGTCTAGTGCAAGGGCAAATCCAGCTGAGTACAAATTTATTAAATCCCTACTATGTGCCAAGGAAAGACAAGGATGTTTCCACGACTCAGAGTTGCTCCTAAGTATCATGGATATGTTGATCTAGTTTTGGCAAACTCTATAAGGTGAATATTCTTGTACAAGTGTCTTCTTGAGCTTTGGTACACACTTATCAGTCATCTTCCACAAAGAAAATTGTTTTTTTTTAATTTACTTTGTGAGTAGAAAAAAAAAGAGCTGTTGTTGGTACACTGACAGCTCTTTGTTCCATTATCCTGCCACTAAGGAGGAAGCTCACAACTACCCTCAGTTCTCCATTCCAAAGACTTTTAGTTTTGTTCTCCTGAAAGATTCAATTAATTTATACACACACACCAGCAACTGTGCTGGAGAAACTAGGTGGCACAGTGGATAGAGTTTCATTAGGAAGATCTGACTTCAAATCCAACTTCAAACACTTACTAACAATGTAGCCCTGAGAAGTTACTAAAAGTACTCTGCTACAGTTTCTTCATCTGTAAAATGGAAATAATAGTAACTAGCTCCCAGAATTGTTGTTATGCTCAAATGAGAGTATTTAATACATTGCCTGGCTCGTAGTAAGTGCTATCTATGTATCTAGATCTCTGTCTATCCATCTATCTATGTAACTATATATATATTAGCTATTATTACTTATTATTATTATTTGCTGGGGAAAAGAATTATTTATTGATACCTGTCCCTTTACATGGTAGATTCGTTAATTTACTATGGAAATGAGAGTTTAGGAATGTTATTTTTGCCTCTCCCATTCCATATCAAGCTTCTCCAGACTTTCAACTTTTTTTTGGCTCCTTTAGGTCTGAGCCTTTGCATCATAGCTACCTCATAACTATCCACTCTTTCCATCACCACCACCGCCACTCCCCACTCCCCACCCTCCCACCTCCCCACCCCCACTAGGAAATCAGGAGAACAACATCTCAGTCAGGACAATATCCTACCCCACCCCCCATTCCCATGTGGGCATTCGCCTGTGAACAATAACCTGACTTCTCCTAAAGGGCAGCAGTGGCAGCCCCATCTAAGATAATGCTTCTGTAGAACATTGCACTTAAGGTATCTTTTAAAACCTAGGGATTTTAAGAGGCAGGGATGAGGGGAGAGGGTGCTTTACACAGAAGAGACAGACAACCCGTGCAAAGACATGATTAGTGAACAGCAAACAGCAGGGTTTATGCAAAATTTAAGTTTCTTAAAGGAGAATAATATGTAGTAAGCCTGGAATGGTAGAGTGGAGGTAGATTGTAAAGAGCTTTAAATGCCAGAGAAGTTTGTATTTTATCCTAGAGAAAATAGGGAGTTATGGCAGTTTCTTGAGCAAGGGAATAGATGGTATGACCTTTGCTTTATGAATAACTCCCTGGGTCTAGGGAGTTCAGCATGAATCATTTGTTTCAGACAATAGGACCCAGGGAATCAGACTGCAAAGATTGGCTGAACCCAGATTAGAAATGACCCAAAAAACCAGGAACAATTTAGATTTCAAATTGTAAATTTCTCTAGCTTCTTCTGATCTCCCTCCTACCCGCCATCATCTTTTGGGTCTCCTTTACCAGACTCTTTGCTCTAATGAATCTTTTCATTGTCTTTAAACAAGATAGCTGGAGCAAAAGCTTTCAGATCAATAAGGTTCTCATAAAAATTTCAAGCACCTTCATTCTCCGATATAGCACCTTCTAAGTCTCATTTTCCAGGTTTGCCAGGTGTAAAGAAATCAGTTCAAGGTCCATATTCCCTTGGCCTGGGTACCTCCTGCAGAAGGTTGGGCATGGCCTAATCCAAAAGCTCTGTGGGAGACTGAGAAATGGCTAGGAATTTCTGATAACATATGATCAATCCCTCACACTACTTTATAACACATTCTCCACTCCACTCCCCCTTTAGAATTTATCAATCAACCACTCAACCCACATTCACTTATTAAGCACTTATTATGTGCCAGGCACTGTGGTAAGTCCTGGAATTACTAAATAAAAAGAAAAATTTTATTGGGGAGAGACAGAGTGTGTACCAGGCATCCCAAGAGGGGAAACTGAATCTGGAAGGAAGCTGATCATTTTAAAAGGCAGGGGAAGAGGGGGAAAATTCCAAGCATGGGGAACAGCCAGGCCAAAGGCACTGAGATGGAAAATGTGTGAGAAAGTAGGCTAATATGGCAAAGGATCAGGAGGAGAGTGATATATAAGAAAATCGGAAAGCTAAAAAAGGACAAGGTTGGGATAAATTTCAACTATCAGTGGAATTTACATTTAATATTAGAAAAAACAGGGAATCATTTGTGTTTATTGGCTAAGGGGTAAATGGTGAAGCCTTATCTTAGGAAAGGGCAACCAGACCTGTACTCAGATTTGGTCTCAGATACTTGCTAGCTATGTGATCCTGGGGAAGTCACTTACCCTTATTTGCTTCAGTTTCCTCATCTATAAAATGAGCTAAAGAAGGAAATGGCAAATTACTCCACAGTATCTCTGCCAAGAAAACCCAAAATGGGGTCACAAAGAGCAGACACACTAAAAAATGACTGAACATTGTTCCTAGGAAAAACATTGACAGCTATGTGGAAGATGGATTAGAGCAGGGAGAAATGAGATGGGAAGCCTAATAAGAAGGCTATTTCAGTAATCCAGGTGAGGTGCCTGATGGCTGGTAGAGCGGAGAGAACGGGCTGTATACTAGATTTGGAGCAAAGATTGAAAAGACAAGATTTGGTCATTGATTGTTTGTGAGATGAGTGAGAGAACAATAGTGTGACAGTAGGGTTATAAAGGTGGTTGATCTGAAAGATGGCAGTGACTTCCACAGAAATCGGGAAGTTTGAAAGGGCTGAAAGATAATGACTTCTATGATGGACATGTTAGGCAGCTAAGTGGTATAGTGGATAGAGTACCAGGACTAGAATTAGGAAGACCTAAATTTCAATATGGCTTCAGACACTTACTAGATGCTTGACTCTGGACAAGTCACTTCATCCTGTTTGCCTCAGTTTCCTCATCTGGAAAATGAGCTGGAGAAGGAGATGATAAATACTTCCAGTATCTTTGCCTAGAAAACCCAAAAAGGGGGTCACAAAGAGTAAGAAATGACTAAAACAAATGGACATATTAAGTGTAGGATTTCTTTGGTCATCCAGTTTGAAGTGTTCAGTACATAATGGGTGATAAGAGACGGTTACTTGAAGAGAGACTTTTTTGTGTCTTGTGATTTTATAGCTTTGTGTGGTCCCTTTTCAAGTGTTGGTGAAAGATTTAAATGGGTATTCTTTTAACTGGTCTTAGAAAGACTGTTGCTTCTCTGAGTCGATCATTTCTCTAGGGAAAAAAAAATCAGGTTAAACCATTCTATAGCATCTTTCATTTTCTAATGCAACAATAATATTCCCCACAATATCAGCAAAACTAACCATTGCCAGCAAATATAAGTATGGAATTCACAGTTATTCACAGACAGAATTAATGATGACTTTCAGATGATCAATAGCTTAAGGACAGATCTTTGCTGGCAGCAAAAAGCCAAGAATGGTCAATTCTGCAATGAAACAAATTGATTCTTTGGTAAAATTGAGAGTTTTCTGCTCTTTTCTTCAAAAAAATTCTCCCAGACTTAAAACATAGTTAGATGGGACAAATCCCTTAATCTCTCCTAGCCTCAGTTTCCTCATCTGTAAGATAAGGGATTGGATTAGAGATGCAATAGCTCCTTTCAGCTCTGAATCCTTGATACTATTATTAGGTACTCTCTTCTAGCTCTAAATCCTGTGATCTTCTGAAATGAAATCATGGACAAAAAACACTTTGTAAGCAGCAAAGCTTGCAAGGTATTACTCTTTACCTACCAGTTTCTATCCAGTATTGTACCAACTCTGAGTTCTCAGTAAAAATTTGTAAATAGTGGAAAGGAAAAAAGGGAACCGAGACAAGGAAGAAGAGTGACAAAAAGTCCATATTAGGTGTCTAGTCTCTGATTCATTTAAGGGGAAGTGTTACAGCTCTCAGATCTATGATCATCAAATGGATTTTTAAGCAATTCATTTTACTATCGTTAACTGTTCCCTCCCCTGTGGGGGGAATTAATAAGCTATGCTCTACTTCCCCTATCTCCACAAACATAACCAGTATCAATGAAATACATTATAATATGGTCAGAAAGAGTGCTGAACTTGGAATAAGGAAAATCTGGGTTTTTATTTGTTCCCAGAACTTATCATTGTGACCCTGGACATGTCATTTAACTTCTCTTGCCCTCAGTTTCTCCATCTGTAAAGTGGGGAATAAAAATAGCACCTCCTAGGGGGCAGCTAGGTGGCACAGTGGATAGAGCACCAGCCCTGAATTCAGGAGGACCTGAGTTCAAATCTGATCTCAGACATTTAACACTTCCTAGCTGTGTGACCCTGGGCAAGTCACTTAACCCCAGCCTCAGGGGGGGAAAAAAATAGCACCTCCTTTACAGGTTGTTTGTGAAAGTTACAAGAGCATGCATTTAAAGTATTTCCTAACCCTTTAAACTTAGATAAATGCCATTTAATACTATTATTAATAAAATGGACAAATCATTTCACTTATCCAAGCCTCAGTCTTCTCACCTGTGAAATGGAAATAATAATACCTCACAAGTAAGGCTCAAATGAGATAATGTGTGTAAAGCAAAACTGGGTACTTGTGGCCTTTAACTTTCCTGAGTTTAGCCTGTCACATTAAATGTGAGTAGGAAATATCAAAGAAAATAAATAAAAATACAACAAAACATAGTTAATATCACATTTTAAAATTAAGTCAATATGCACCTTACAGAGATCCTTAGGTATGGTGTAATAGCCACCACTTCTTTTTCAATTTGATACAACCTACATAAAACACTTTGAACACAGTAAAGGATGGTATTGGTGTTTGCCCTTATTATTACTCATTGTGACCTGGTGAATAGAGAATCAAGTTCAAAGGCAAGAACATCTGGATTCCAATCTGGCCTCTGAACATATTGGTTCAATGACCCTGGGCCAGCCATAGAAACTCTCAGTGTTCTAGGTAATTCTACAAATTACAGAGAAGAGTCTCATCTCCATTGTAGAGGGCATTTCTTTGGTCCTAAGTCCACTAGGCTGTTGAAGTCATAGGTCCACTCTCTATTCCTCTCTCTTATTTTTATTGCCATATCTGGTTTGCTAAGCAAGGAATGTATTTGTAGAGTGGAAATTTGAAATCAATCCTCTCATGCATCTGGAGAGGTAGAACATTTCTATTTATTGGACTCATAACAGTCATTTGTTCCTTCTGCACATTATCTCTGGGACCATGTGTTTCTCTAAGTTGTGAATTAAAAACTTACCTTCCCAGTAGCAATTGGCCATTGGTTACCCAATGAGGTTCATTGTAAAGTTATTTTTTTTTCCTAACTGGCTGAACCAATGGCATTTCTTTGTTAATTACCAATCCTTCCATCAAAGAAGACTGTGGTTGTTACGTTCTTTTGTTCTTATGAACTATTATAGTGGGAGGTGAAATAGTCTGCATTAATGTAAGGAATTTAGGAATACCAACCTAGATAGGCTGTATTCTCCAGGATCTTTTTCAAATACATACCCAGACAGATTAGCTCAAGAATGGGCTTTTCTTGGGAGCTGATCATGGGTGTTTAAGCATCAGCCTTGCTAAAATTTGGGCCAGGAGAAATAGGAGATGGGAGAAGTGTACAGTAACATCTTGAAGGCAATTCTATTTGAAGCTAGTTGTCATGGGAAAGCTACCATGTTGGGGCTATTTCTCTTTAATTCACTACCCTGGGTTTGCTATCATTCATACCTAGAACTAAATGACAGTGAAGAGCCAGGCATTCTACTTCTGTGACACATGAAGGTCTAAATAAAGTGAAATCTCCTGCCCTGCACCTCCTTATTAAGATACTTTCAGTCCAATTCCTCCCCAAGACTCCTGCCCCAACAACTCAGCCTACTAATTGCTATGGACCAGAGAAATTGTTGAATGGGAGCAAATGCGTTGATCTATTGATGATTTGTATAGAAAGAGCTCTCTTCCTAGTAAACACGGTCATTTATTGGTTACTTATGCCTGAAAGGAGGCCATGTTGGATTTGTTAAGTTGGGAAGGGGAACAGAATCCTAACTTTAGTCACTCAACAATCAATCCACTTTAGAAAGTACCCACTGAAAAATACAGGAGGAACAGAGAGAGACTAATGTTCCCATTCTGGAGAAATCAAATATAGCAGACATGTTTTCCTCCTTTGGTCAATCCCCAGTCTGATAACATCTCCATAGCTTCTATCATTGAGGATAGAATAGGGACTAGAACTGCTGTTCCTTGATTTAGGAAATTCTCTCTAGCAAAGCAAGCATCTCTACAACTCACTGTCTTAGAGTTGCCTTGAGCCACTGAGGAGATTAAGTAACTGGTCAGGATATAACAATGGCAAGAAGAATGTTGGTATAAAATGTATATAACCTGGTATAGGGAAAGCAATTATAGTGATGATGATAACCAAAACATTATCAAAGCTTAAACTGTTGTTTGCATGGTCCAGATGTAATAATAGTCCATAAGAACTTCACAATGTTTTTTTTAATAGATGTTGCCATCCAAATTACCCATAATCTTCAAGCTATGTGGAATATAAAGCTTTCAAAATAGAGAGATCTATAGGAATAGATAGGATGAGGTACACATCATCCCCATCATGTGGAGTGGTACCAAAAATGTTTGCTCTCGTTGAGCTTAGAGAAGATACTCTTCTATTTCTTTGCTCATATTCAGTTAAATTTAATTCATCCATCAATGAGCAGACATTTACAAAATACCTCCTATGTCCTGGGCACTGTGCTAGATATTGAGGATACAAAGACAAAACTGAAGTAGCCCTTGCCCTCAAACACTGGTCTAGCTAGGGGAGACAACATATACATAAATTGGTCTATAGCAAAGCTTCTTAAACTGTGAGTTGTGACCCCATGTGAGCTCACATAACTGAATATGCGGGGTCATGAAATTATGATATGTTATCAATATTTGATTTGTATACCTATTTTATATACCTATTACTCACATAAAAAATTTCTTGGGTATAAAAGGATTGTGAGCAGAAAAGGTTTAAGAAGCCTTAGTCTATATATTGTATATACATAATAGGTATATTAAAATATGCAAAATAGTGGCATGATTCTTTTGTCTATCTGCATAATTATCTACAGGAAATTAAATACAAAAGAATAATAGCAAGACAATGACTTGTCCTTGAACTTTCTATCTGAATTCTGAAATAAAAATTGAAATTTTATTAAAATTAAATTATTTTATTATAATATTTATGTTGCATTATGTTATATATCATGTTATACCCATATTAACTAATGAATTTAATATGTCTATACATATTACATTATATTTTATATTATATTTATATTATTTATTATTGATAATGAAGATGATAAAATTATAAAAATCCAGAGACCTAGCAGAAGAAATCATAACCCTGAGGGAGTAGGATAAGGTCTATGTCATCCCCTTGATGCTATCTTCTGTAGGACTGGCCTGAGGAATCTTGGGTCGAGTGTACAGAGTATGAGCTTACTTTTTCCATCTACATAATAGATAGTCTGCCAAAGATTAAATATAAGTGAGAGGATTATGTAAAGAAATGAAAGAAAGGAACAGTCAGCAAGATAAGAGCAGTATAGCTCTGTGTAGTACCAAGGTTTAGCCAAGTGTCCTCTACAAGACAACCCTGAAAGATGCTGAGAATACATACTTCCCATTTCACAGATGAAGAATCTGAAGCTCTAAAACATTTGTTTGCCCAGCTCTCTCCTGAGGACCTAGAGTGGTTTGTCTGAATCCCTGTCATGAATCCCTGAATCCAAGTCTTATGTGTTCTTTCTATCACACTTGTGAGGAATTCAGAATCATACATTTAAAGATGGAAAGGGCCTTCGGTCATGTTATTCAAGCATCCCCATTTTATGGACTGAGGCTAAGAGAGATTAAGTGACTTGCATAATGCCATACAAGTAGAAAAAATATTAAATCCAGAATTTGAACCAAGCCCTCCTAATGTAGAGGCAGCTAGAGGACATAATGGATAGCATGCTGGGCCTGGAGTCAGATAGCTTCATTTTCCCAGGCTCAAATCCAGCCTCAGACACTTATTAGCTGTATGTCCCTGAGCAAGTCACTTGACTATGTTTGCCTTGGTTTTTTCATCTGAAAAACGAACTGGAGAAGAAGGCAAACTATTCAAATATCTTTGCTTCCCCCCCAAAAAAAGTGGGTCACAAAGAATCAGATATGATAAAAAAAAAATTACTCAATAACAACTCTTGCTTATGTAGCATTCTGCACTGTAACATTCTATTGGTAAAAAGGATTTGGATTGTTTAGAATGAAAAGATATGAATAGGAAAAGCTTCCTGGTTATAAAAAAATTCTACCTACCTACCCTCTTACTCACCTCTCCCCTTCTTTCTTTCCTTCCTTCTTTCCTTCCTTCCTTCTTTCCTTCCTTCCTTCATTCCTTCCTGCCTACCTTCCTTCCTTCTTTCCTACATTTTTTTTCTTCTGTGTTTCATCACTTTCATTCTGTCTTTTGTCCTTTTTAGTCCATGTTTCTTTGACTTTGTGAAAGTTTCTTTTCTGAGGAAGGATTTTCTGTGTTTTTGACTTTATTTTTTCTATATTTCATTTTGACACTTTTCAACCAACACCCAAACAATTCCTCCCCCTGCTTCCCTGCAAGCATCATTCCCTGTAATGCTCACCAAAACTCCTCGATAGCATAATTGCAACTGTTGGTACATGTCACTTCCACATTCATAATTTGCTCACTGGTAAGAGAAAAGAAGGATCCAAGCCTTGACACTGACAGCATGACACCCAGTTTATGGTTGTATTTGACTTGAATGTTGTTGCTTTGTGTTGTGGTTCTTCAGTCATTTTTCAGTTGTGTCCATCTCTGTGACCCCTTTTGGGTTTTAGTTGTTTTGTTTTGTTTTGGGCAAAGATACTAGAATGGTTTGTCGTTTCTTCTCTAGCCCATTTTATAGATTAGGAAATTGATACAAACAGGATTCAGTCACTTGTCCCAGAGTCACACAGTTAATAAGTGTCTGAAACCAGATTTGAACTCAAGAAGATGAAACTTCCTGATTCTAGGCCCAGCACTCTATCCACTGTGTCACTTTTTTAGCTCCATCCTTATTTACATTATTGAAGCCATTGGTTCTGTCTTTCTTCCTTCATTCTCTCACCTTATACATATCTTTCTACCTCTGAGTTCTTTACAGCAAAGTTCATTCTTTCTTCATTCTTTACAGAAAAGTTTCTTAAATTTGTGATTTCATATGGGGTTGCATAATTGAATATGGGAATCACAAAATTAGAAGTTATCATTAGTGAAATGTTTGATTTATATATATATATATATATATATATATATATATATATATATATATATATATATATATATATATGCATACCTAAGATCATGTAAACATTTCTTGGACAAAAAGGGATTATCAGTGGAAAAAAGTTTAAGAAGCCCTGTTTTACAGGATAATAATAATTACTGTATTCACATATCATAATTTATTCTTTAATCATCGAGTACATATTTTCTTTCCAGTTTTTATGATCACAATTCATGAATCCTTTTGGAAATCTTTTCTTTAAAGCCTCTGAGAAGGGACAGGGTAACATGTGGCTCGTGTATCCAAGCCGTTTTTGGCATTGTGTGGAAGGCAGAGCTGCTGGCCGTGTTCAGGAGACAAGAGTGAGTTTTTGGCAGAATTCACACAGTTGAGTGCCTCTGAGAAAGATGGAAAGAAGTAAAGGAGCTTCCCCTGGAGTTCAGTGCATTTAACTGAGGAGCAGGAAGAGTAGGTGGTTTTGTTTAAAATATTCCCATTACAGTCGGTTAACCTTCATGTTACCTAAATGAAAATTGTATAAACCTGAAATTTTCGTTGATCAGGTTGCTTAGGAACAAGCGTAGGGTTTTCATAAGACAATGCAATAGACTGTCACTGATAGGGCTATTAGGAAAGGAGCTGGTTTGCTATATTATTCTCCATTTCGGGGTCTGAGTTGGGTAATTATCTGTTTGCATGTACAGAGCACGCCCACCTTCCCTAGCTTGTTAAGAGTGGCAGGGTTCATATAAATGATATTCTCTATTGAAAATAAACAGTGGGGCCTCTACCCCAGGACCCAGGAGAAGAGGTGTGTTTCATATTCTTTAGAAAGTGTGCATCCAGAAGCAAACTACAATGAGAGAGGAATAATGAGGGAAATTATCTTCACTATACTAAAATGTGCAGCTCCTCTCTTTCCTGGGCTGGTAGCCTTTAGGGAAACAGCAGTCAGAAATATCCAGCATAATGCCTCATTTAATGGGTATCATTGTTGGAACCAAAATCTACTCTTCCCAATCTGACCCCAACCACATGCCAAAGCTTTTCAACTCTATAACCATTTGAAATGGAAATCTTTTTAAGTGTTTTAACATGATAATTATAGATCTCTGATCAATGACCAATTGATTTCTGATCAGTGACCAATTATGGCTTCAGGGTATCAATAATGAAACAAGCTTCCTGCCTATAGGCAAAGAGATGGTCATCTTACAAGGATAGAATGAGACAGTTATGTTTCATAGTTAGAAATACTGAAGATTAGTTAGGTAGAGCAGTGGATAGAGCACCAGTCCAGGAGTCATGAAGAACTGAGTTCAAATCCAGCCTTGGATACTTCCTAGCTGTGTGAGCCTCAGTTTCCCCAATTGTAAAATGAGATGAAGAAGGAAATAGCAAATCACTCTGGTATCTCTACTTAGAAAAACCCAAATAAATGGGGTCATGAAGAGATGGACATGACTGAAAAATGACTGAATAAAGACAAATTTTATTTCTTTGTTATAAGATAGAGATTTATATGGGAGCAAAGTGGGGATGTTGGGAAGAGAGCAATAAAAATAATTAATAACACTTAACAAATAAAGTGAGAAAGTAAAATGAAGGTCCTAGGTCCTACATGATGAGATTTTTTTTAAGTGTTAGGTGTGTTATAGAGTTTCATCTATGAGTTAAAATAAATAGCCTCTGAATATGATGCCATAGTTGAATTCTGGACTTGGAGCCAGGAAAACTTGGATTCAAATTTATTTCTAATACCAATGCTATGACTGAGCAATTCAAGTCAACAAGCATTTATTAATTATTATATTCCTGTTAGGCTCTATAAAAAGTTCTGGGACTGCAAATAGGAAGAAGAGCTTATATTCTAATTGAGGAAAACTAGTGTGTTGTCTTATGAATAATGGAACAGGAAAATAGGCTTAAGTGACTTGCCCAGGGTCACACAGCTAGTGTCTGAAGCTGTACTTGAAATCAAGTCTTTCTGATTCCAGGCCCAGCACCACCTAGCTACTCCAGGAATACCATACATGAAGAAGATCTTTAAAAGGGGAGGGAATAATCTGGGAACGGTGGGAAACGGGGGTCATAGAATGAATTTATGCCAATTCTGTGGCATACATGAGAAAGTCCTATGGGGCTAAAGTGCTGCTGAAGAAGCAAGACACCTATCTGTGAGCTTTTTTGTTTTTTTATCTGTAAAATGGAGATTGGACTGGAAGATCATCTGTAGAGTCCCTCCCACCACTAAATCTGTGAACTTGTGAACACGCATTACATACATTCCTGTCTTAGTGTCTATTAAATATAATTTAACCTTTTATTTATGATTCTGGGTCATCATCCTGACCATAAATTGTCCTGCCCTGCTTTGTAGGACTATTAAGATGTGCCTCCAAGCTAAATGGACTCAGACCATTATGAAGAGTTCTTTGCTTTACGTAAATTTGCCTTACACAAATTTGACTTTACAGAAAAAATTCTATCTGCTTTCCCAAAAAACACTGATATTCACTTTATTGTAAATGCTGAGACTCTCCACTCCTGCCCTTCAGTTCAATGCTCTGTACCCCTCAACCCCCACCAAAAATTCCCAAAACCTAACTTTCTTTTAAAAGCCCTAAAAAACAAAACAAAAAGTGAAAAAACCTCCAAGTGAAAGCAGAAGCACAGATGGGCAGAGATCTCTGCAGCTATTATAAGATCGTGACTTGGTTTGCAACCTCTGGCCATGAGAGAGGAGCCCTTTGACCTATTCCACCCACCACCAGGCCCTTCAAGTCTGTTTTCTGTGTCTCCATGCTTGGATAGTTGCATGTCTATCCCTGGTCCCTGAAGGTTGCCCATTCTCTCCTCTGTGTCTGTGTCCAGCCTCCACATGTCTGCTCTATTGCGTGTTTTTCTTCTCAGTTCTAGACAGACCCCCGAACCCTGGCCCCCAACTTATTTCTCTTGCTTATGTTTCTTAGTCCCTGAACCCAACATACCCTTGAACCCTATAACTGCTACCTCCCTCTGCTGGGTCAGCAGCCCCCTTCCTGCCTATCTGCTCCCTCCCTCCCTCCTTTTCCCATATCCATGGACAAATCCACATTATGTAAAAATTGCTTTATGTAGAGATCTGTGGAATATATTTACTTACATAAAGCAAAAACTGTCTGTTCTCAATAGTCCTTATTTTTCCTTTCATTAAGCATTAATAATCTTTTCTGATTCTTCTTCTCCTGTACTTGGCCTTTGCAGCCCCATCCTTCTGATTAGTTGCTACATAGCTGCTATGGACTAGGAAACCAGAAAAATGAATTTTGTTAGAATTATGTGTCAAGTAAGAGTTATGTAGGCTCTGAGTTGGTTCTCTTCTGTAAGCCAAATCCTGACCTTTGTAACATCCCTTTGGGTTGCTCATAAGGCTTTTTTTTGAGGGGGGAGAAAGGGAGTGTATTCTCCTGTGTTTAAGTTATGTAAGGTTTTCATATAAATAATGTCTGACTAAATGGACTGATTGGATTTTCAAGAACTTCCAAAGGAGGAAAAATGTACTGAAAAAGTACTGGGAGAGTCACTTTGGGGTAGGTAGTCCAATATATAAGAAGTAAAAGTTGTCAAGGGGGAGAGGGTTTGGAGGTAAATGGGGAAAATACAATGAAAAGAAAACAACTGATGCTATAATTTTGTAAAGAATGCTTGGAAATAGGTTTCAAGGACAGGATTTCTTCATTAAAACTTCAAACATCTGTCTTCAATGTGCTCTTCCTACCAGGAATTCTTTTAGGCAGTTAACTTACTAGAGAATCATCAGCCAAAGCATTATTCCTGAGTCTATGTGTTGCCAGCTTCCTCTGCCCCCTGATTTCATCTTTGTAGGGTCTTCCAAAGCAAGATTTACACAAGGGGTATGTTTTCTTAAATATTTATTCTGCAGGCCATTTAACTTAGCTAAAAATAGCCTTTCTCTTACCCAGATCGGGTCTGCATTTGACATTTCCCTGGAATTAATTAGCATCTCATTTGTATGTTTTTTCCCTTCAATAGGTAGAATGTAAGAAAGCACAGCCTAAGGAAGTGATGTTCCCACCCGGGACAAGAGGACGGGCCAGGGGCCTCCCTTACACAATGGATGCTTTCATGCTAGGCATGGGAATGCTAGGTAAGTCCTGGGGATGATGCTGAGCCCCATTAGGAATGGGGCACAGTTACCCAAACTGCCTTTTATCACCCATGGTGGAGATTGTCCGCCATGTCTCTGGCTTAACTTTTCTGGGTTACAACTCCACTTGCTAAAAGCAGGAATGGAAAAGTAGAGGGCAGAGGGGGAGACAGCGGGAAGAATACTGTCTATTTAAATGATTAACATTTTTCTTGGGATATCAGAATTTGCATTTAAATGGATGTTTTAAATAGCCTGTTTTTACTCTTTATTCACACCAAAAAAAAAAAAAAAAATAGGATGATGAAAGACAAAATGTGTTTGTTCTGACTAAAAGCGATCTCTCCTGGCTTTTAGAGAAATTGAGACACACATAATGCCCCTTCTCTTAAAGGTATCTCTGACAGGTCCACATAGATAATTGAAAATCTTGCTGTTTAAATGGCAGCCAAGATGGAGAAAGCAGTGAAGATGCATAATTGTGTAGGTCGCAACAATAATTAGAAATTTCAAGGCAAGAGAACAGTATTTTAGCTGCAGTTATTGTGTGTCCAGAAAATACTAATTAAAATAGGATAAATGGTACTTAATGGTAAAATTCCATTCAGGCACAAGATCTGTCTAGCTTTAATGGGTTTTCATTTGGTTTGGCTAAGAGTTCCTTCCCCAACAGTGTCTGATAAGCTCTTTATGTATTGTAAATGGATTGCTGTTTAAACTAGTGCTGCCTTTTAACTTTTAAAAATTTTCTGACTTTAACCAGCTAGTTTCTAGAGGAGACTCCTTGGGAGAGGCTATATGGTTGATGATGGAAAGAAGGCTGTGATCTTAGGCACAGTCACTTAAGCTCCTTCTCTCAGCTTTGGTTTCCATATTGTATAAAATGGGATAAAAATCTGCACTTGCCTCCTTGGAATAAATTAGAGGTGGAATGGTGGACCCTAGAGATCCTTTAGTGCAGCCCCACATTTTAGGCATAAATACCATGTCCAAGGTCACACAGATAACTATGGAACAGCTGGGATAAGAATCAGGATCTCGGACTCAAATTCTAGGTTGCTTTACATTACATCATATTTTTTTCTCATGATTGTTATTAGAAAAGTGCTTTGTAAAATTTAAAGTGTGGTAGGAATGTGAATTGTTTTTAGTATTATTACCCCCTTAGAACCAATTACTTTTGGGGGGGGAAAAGAAAGCAGAAGAGACTTTAAAGAAGATGGAATAGTTTTTCTATGTTCCCCTTAATGCACATAAATTGAAAGCTAAA